>NC_142738.1:15110000-15270000 GCF_051943395.1 Hippocampus bargibanti | reverse complement strand
TCACAGCTCAATTTTTTGCAGTTTTAGCACACCTTAAGTCATGTTTATTGGTCTTTTGCATTTGACTAAAAATATCAGCCTGCGTGTTTTGGATATTTTAGATGCTATAAAACGTTTTTCTGATGTCAGTAAGGAAACAAAAAATGTTGTTGTGGTCCTTTAAGCACTGTATTTCCCATCACTTGACATTGCTGTGAATCTGTTTTAGAGGAAACTCTCAAGAGGTGGATCTGTTGTGCAACGATTGGCTGGAAACTAGTTCTTTCTTTACATCGCATTCATCTATTGCAGGTTGGTCTAGAATACAGATTGTATAATTGGCGACAAATTGACTTACGTGTCATATGATAGAAGCTACAATAGCTGCTTCTCAGACATCCATCCACTTTCTAATCGTCTTATCTTTACAAGGGCCGCAAATCGGAAGTGTTGAACCCGCCAGCAAGACGTATTAATACGTTGATATGAAAGGATCAATCATCACAATTGTTGAATGAAGTGGCGATTTGTACACACACACACACACACACACACACACACACACACACACACACACACACACACTTTTTTTAGGTGTCTGACACAGATTGATGACATTAACAGGGTCATAAAGCAGTCAAAATGAAAACAAATGATCCTATGAAAGACACTTGCAGCACTCATAACCTCAAAATGTAGAATTTCATGAGCATCATAAAACAAAGGAGTTTTTTTTCATCCAAACAGGGTCAAGTTAGTTCTTGCGCTACAGATACCGCCATGTTGGCAGTCATTTTGACATCATCCCAATGCTTTGGTGTGTGTGTTAAGTTAAACAGTGTGACTGAGCAGTTAATCACAAAGCATTGTATTATAATGTTGGAATATTGCACAATTGCTCATTAAGCAAAGTTATAACGTCTGATGATACCATCTGATGTGTTAATTGTGATGAGCACAATTAACTTTCCAAGGACATTTGTTGTTTTGAAAAGTTTCTTGTCACATTTGATACTTATTGAACCACAGTCCTCATATTTCTCCCGGACATGTGGTTGTGCTTAATCCTCCCTTCTCACATTATTATCATTGATGCCCCATGCTTTCAGTCTAGATGCCATGAATCCCTCTTCAGTCTTTCGCCTCTCGTTTGTATATTTTCCTCCTTTTTACAATTTTCGAAGAGCTCAGACACACACACACACGCACGCGCACACGCACACGCACACACACACACACACTCACACTCACACACACACACACACACACACACACACACACACACACACACACACACACACACACACAAGTGGACATGCCTGTGCATGCAGTCACCCAGACTAAATATGCCTTCCACGGTGCCCCTTGCAATGCAAGTAAGTCTTTAACCGTCTGAACAAGGATGTAGGACAAAGCCTACACCCATCATTGGGCATTTGCTTGAGTTACCCAAAAAAGTCTGTTTTAGTCCTCACTGAAAATATCCTAATTAGCCAAATGAGTCATTCATTATTATTATTATTATTATTATTATTATTATTATTATTATTATTATTATTATTAAGTTAATGAAGGTAAGGCTAATTAAAGGACAACCGACGTCTCCGGACAAGTTGTGTCCATAATTTGTAAAATGGCTTCAAATGACTTCTACTGAGCGTATCTTACAAAGATTCCACCGCATATAGCTATATTTTGTTTTCAGACTTGCGCTGAATATTCAGGAAGTCTTGTTTTTGAGTTGGTGACGAGTCCATACATGACGTCACTAAGGAAACGCCCCCTGACCGAAAAAAGACACATTGTAGCAGTCCTTCCATCACGTCAATGTATTTTGCTGTATTGTTTGGTCTGAAAACCTTGTGTTGCACCCAAAAGCTGCCAGAAGAGTGTGCCCAAGCTCCATATAAGGAATTTATCAGCCTGTGGAAACGGAGGTGGCCACAGGAGGTCGCCATTTTGTGCCTTTTTTCTGGTGATCGTTTCTCCCCAATGTTGCCTCAAAATGGCATGGAATAAATTCTTTAATCGATTGCAAACATGTATTCTTTCCTCTTCAGAACTATTTAAATCATATTCATAACTGGAGGTGTAACAAGAAAGCATATTCTCCGAATCTGAAGCCATTGTTTTGATTCTCAAGCAATGCAAGACGTCTCGGCGTGACGTCACAAACTGGGGGTGGGACTTTCTTAAAATGCCCAATTCGCAGCCAATTTTTTGCAGATTTAGCACACTTTAAGTCATTTTTATTGGTGTTTTGCAACGTTATAAAATGTTGTTGTTGTACTAAGTTCATCCTGTCTACTTGATATCTAATATTAAGCAGATTCTTTACTTACAGACAGTGTAGGTGTTCAATTAGCTGACATGTTTCGGCGACTACTTCCGCCTTCGTCTGAGTGTCACGGATGTTGTTGTGACTCGCCATTTTCAGCTGGTGTTGCTATGAGGGCGTGACCTACCTGTCGGCGTGACCTACCTGTCAGTTCTGACAGGCAAGTCACGCCCCCCGCTGTCCGTCCGTCCCTCCAAGATGCTGCTCCAGGTTGTAGAGAGCAAAACAAACATCAGCGCTGGATCAGGGAGGCCATTGAAATCCGGAAGCGAGGATCAAGGACCATCAACAGGGATGAGGGAGCTTACATGCTCTCTACAACCTGGAGCAGCATCTTGGAGGGACGGACGGACAGCGGGGGGCGTGACTTGCCTGTCAATCTGACAGGTAGGTCACGCCCTCATAGCAACACCAGCTGAAAATGGCGCGTCACAACAACATCCGTGACACTCTGACGAAGGCGGAAGTAGTCGCCGAAACATGTCAGCTAATTGAACACCTACACTGTCTGTAAGTAAAGAATCTGCTTAATATTAGTTATAAAACGTTTTTCTGATGTCAGTTAAGAAACAAAAAAGTGACGTCGGTTGTCTTTTAAGTCACAATGAATTGATGTGTCTGGGGAAGCATTAGCACCTTATCTACCGCTGTTGTCGCATGCTACTGCAATATACTGGTAGCCTATTACTGTCTGTGCTGAAGTGCTGCCAACTCTGACAGAAGTTAATTTTATGAATCTTGGAGACACTTTTAATGACAATGGCTTATCTACATCAGTTTTTTTTAAGTTTGGCGCTACAGAAATTCTTCTGCAAAAAACAAAAATACAACAAAGCGGTTGAAGTTTATGTGATGTTAACAGAAACTGAAGTGCAAAAGAACTCACATCGTATCAATTTCTAACAACTGTATGGAAGAGATATTTGTAACATAATTGGGGGACGTTAAACTGTCTCCAGAACCATCAAGAGCTACATTTTTTTGAACAATTAAAAACTCATTAAAAAAAATCCCATCACATCACATTATTATCAAAAGATTGACCAGAAGAACTATAAATCTGTACAATATGATACAATAAAATGTGTTTGGCTATTTGAAAGTTCACAAGGCATACAGAACAAGACAATCCTCATTATGTGGACAGTAATAGTGCACAATATTAGTAAAAATTTTTATCAATCTGAATTGCTCATTTTTTTATGCAAAGTGCATGCAAGAAAATATCACAATTTTGCAGTTTTGCAAATGAAATAGCGTTGAATATGTGGATTTTTAAAAAGTTAGACATCAGGATTTCTTGTGAAAAGTAAATACATATAATAACTAGCTAAAAGCATGTTTTCAACAGGAGTCCCTTTGCCAGATGTAAATAGTCCTTTCAATAAAGAAGCACAATCAACCATAAGCGTCATAAAAACATAAAATGATTCACTTTGGTTGACAACTTTAACAGCACAGTGTCATGTATGTTATGGACTGGAACAGGATTCTTCTTCCAAGTGTGCCATTATTTGTCTCACAACAAATCCTCTTATTCAGCTAAAAGATTTCCAGATGGCCAGCAGGAATGAGATGAGGTGATGACAATAGGATATGTTTGTGTGTGTGTGTGTGTGTGTGCCTGTTTGTGTGTTTGCGTGTCTGTGTGTGTGTGTGTGTGTGTGTGTCTGTGTTCTGCACTAAATAGTCGCTTGTGCTGAACAGTTTCAAGTTAGATACTGAACCAGAGTGGTTCCAAAAAATAAATAAACAAAGCAAAAATAATTATTATCAATATTGCAACACAGAATTGGGATTTCACCGAGACAAAAAACATTTTTTGAGTTTGAATGATTTAATACAAAATTGCCATTTTTTTTTCTTAGCACTAGCGCAATATAACTCAATACATTATCCAGTTTCTGGCACACCGTATGTCATAAAGACACAGACATATCTTAACATGATAACGCAATGCTGCAGGTTTGGCACATTACCCAATCTGATTTAGGTGTTGTTACATATTCACATCGAATCAGTTCACAATGTGCTTATCGGCCTATGTCATGGCAAACAGACAAAAACATTCATCTGTGGTGTGCGGTGTGTAAACTAGAGACAACATGATCTGTGGAGCGGAAAAACAGTTGCGGATGGATAGCTTGAATCGATCTGAAAAAAGATGGACCAAGATTAACTTTTATCAGCCACTTGGATTTATGCCTTCAGTGGTAACCGGTGCCTGTGTATTTGTAGTTGTACTTAGCATGTAATTTTGTGCTACACACTTTAGTAGTTGTGATCATTATTTAGGTTTTGAACAATCTGTGTGTTGCTGTGAAACCTACAGTACATCTCCTATCAAGCATCATATTTTGTATGATTTCAGTTTTTATATGGATTTTTACTGCATAAAAAAGCGACCCAATGAGGTTTGAAAAAATGTTCACAAATCAGAATCAGAATAAGAATCAGAATCAGAATCATCTTTATTGCCAAGTATGTAGAACATACAAGGAATTTGTTTCCGGTAGAACACGCTGCACTAGTATCGTCGTCAAAAAAACTGCTAAGTGGCACTATACAGTTCCATTTTGGCTACTGTTGAAGAGTTCAAAGAGTTAATGGCTTGGGGGAAGAAGCTGTTTAAATGTCTGCTGGATTTGGTGCGCATGGATCGGTAGCGCCTGCCTGAGGGGAGTAGTTGGAAAAGGTGGTGGGCAGGGTGCGGAGGGTCCAGTAGGATTTTCCGCGCCCTTGTTCGGATTCTTGCAGTGTGCAAGTCCTCGAGAGTGGGTAGGGCGGTGCCAATGATTTTTTCCGCCATCCTAACAGTCCGTTGAAGTCGGATTTTGTCCATTTTTGTGGCGGCCCCGAACCAAACGGTGATGGAAGAACACAGGATGGATTCGATGACAGCCGTGTAGAAATGTTGCAGCACTTCCTGTGGCAGGCCATGCTTCTTTAGCAGCCTCAGGAAGTACATTCTCTGTTGGGCCTTTTTCAGAATAGAGTTGGTGTTGTCCTCCCACTTCATGTCCTGGGAGACTGTGATTCCCAGAAACTTGAAGGTCTCAACGGTTGACACAAGGCAGTTGGATAGTGTGAGGGGTAGCTGTGGTGATGGATGTTTCCTGAAGTCCACGATCATCTCAACTGTCTTGAGCGTGTTCAGCTCCAGGTTGTGACGGCTGCACCAGAGCTCCAGCTGCTCCACTTGTTGTCGGTACGCAGACTCGTCGCCGTCTTTGATGAGACCGATGACCGTGGTGTCGTCTGCGAACTTTATGAATTTGACAGCTGGGTGCGTTGAGGTGCAGTCGTTTGTGTAGAGAGAGAAGAGCAATGGAGAGAGGACGCATCCCTGCGGGGCTCCAGTGCTCGTGGTTCGTGTTGTGGATGATATATTTGCCAGTCTGACCTGTTGTGTCCGTCCTCTCAGGAAGCTGAGGGTCCACTGGCAGATCGTGGGGGACACACCAAGCTGGAGAAGTTTGGGGATGAGGAGTTCTGGGATGATGGTATTGAACGCAGAGCTGTAGTCCACAAACAGGATCCTTGCGTAGGTTCCTGTGTTGTCAAGGTGTTCGAGGATGTGGTGCAGTCCGATGTTGACTGCATACTCCACAGACCTGTTTGCCCGGTAGGCAAACTGAAGAGGATCTAGCAGAGGTCCGGTGATGTTCTTTAGGTGGTTCAGCACGAGGCGTTCAAAGGACTTCATGACCACAGACGTCAGAGCGACAGGTCTATAGTCGTTCAATCCCGAGGGTGCTGGATTCTTTGGAACTGGGACGATAGTAGACTGTTTGAAGCAGGATGGGACTTCACACTGCTCCAGGGATCTGTTAAAGATTTGTGTGAAGACCGGAGCCAGCTGGTCAGCGCAGACTCTCAGGCAGGAGGGGGACACTCTGTCAGGTCCTGCAGCTTTCTTGATCTTCTGCTGCTTGAAGAGCCGTCTAACGTCCAGTTCGTGGATCTGTAGGGCAGAGGGCGGAGATACGGTAGTTTCTGGTAATGGTGGGCAGACCTTTTCAAATCGGCAAAAGTATGTATTTAACTCATCAGCCAGTGGACAGTATGACTATTTTTCACCAAGCGACAGCAAATGCTAAGATAAATTCTCCCAATCCAACAAATGTTTGAAGTTTAGACAGTCATACGTAGTAGTATATAAGGAATTAGTTTATAGGAACTGCTTAGTTTGTCCTAGCCTATCAAACATCGCAGCATCTGATTACATTTTTAGCCAGTCCTACACACCCAAACTACATCCTGCGACCCCTTTACCAGTTACTGCTCAGACATTTACACATACCTTTTCATAGCTGATGAAAAGTATGTTAAAACGCATGAGCCTGATGTGCCATCCATCCATCCATCCATCCATCCATCCATCCATCTTCTGCCGCTTATCCGGGGTTGGATCGCGTTGGCAGCAGCTTCAGTAGGGAAGCCCAGACTTCCCTCTCCCCAGCCACTTCTTCTAGCTCGTCCTGGCGGATCCCGAGGCGTTCACAGGCCAGCTGGGAGACTTAGTCTCTCCAGCGTGTCCTGGGTCGTCCCCGGGGTCTCCTGCCAGTGGGGCATGCTCGGAACACCTCACTAGGGAGGCGTTCGGGGGGACGAAAACGACGAAAACCCCACTGTTCCTCCTCAATCTGAGGTTCGACTTTCCGACGGACCCACTCCTCTAGAGCCCCTGAATAGACCTTTCCAGGGACGCTGACGAGTGTGATCCCTCTGTAGTTGGAACACACCCTCTGGCCCCCCTTTTTAAAAAGGGGGACCACCACCCCGGTCTGCCAATCCAGAGGCACTCTCCCCGATGACCACACAACGTTGCAGAGGCATGTCAGCCAAGACAGCCCCACAACATCCAGAACCTTTAGGAACTCCGGTCGGATCTCATCCACCCCCGGGGCCTTGCCACCGAGGAGCTTTTAAACCACCTCGGTAACTTCAGCTACAGAGATCGGAGACCCCACCTCAGAGTCCCCAGACACTGCTTCCTCCAAGGAAGGCGTGTTGGTGGAGTTGAGGAGGTCTTCGAAGTACTCTGCCCACCGGTTCACGACGTCTCGAGTCGAGGTCAGCAGCGCCCCATTCTCACTGTACACAGTGTTAGTGGTGTACTGCTTTCCCCTCCTGAGACGCCGGATGGTGGACCAAAATTTCCTTGAAGCGGTCCGGAAGTCGGCTTCCATGGCCTCACCGAATTCTTCCCATGCCCATGTTTTTGCCTCGGTGACCACCGAGGCTGCATTCGGCTTGGCTAATCGACACCTGTCAGCTGTCTCAGGGGTCCCACAGGCCATATAGGCCCGATAGGACTCCTTCAGCTTTACGGCATCCCTTACTACTGGTGTCCACCAGCGAGTACGGGGGTTGCCGCCACGACAGGCACCAACCACCTTACGGCCACAACTCCGATTTGCCGCCTCAGCAAGGGAGGTATGGAACATGGTCCATTCAGCCCCACAACATCCAGAACCTTTAGGAACTCCGGTCGGATCTCATCCACCCCCGGGGCCTTGCCACCGAGGAGCTTTTAAACCACCTCGGTAACTTCAGCTACAGAGATCGGAGACCCCACCTCAGAGTCCCCAGACACTGCTTCCTCCAAGGAAGGCGTGTTGGTGGAGTTGAGGAGGTGTTCGAAGTACTCTGCCCACCGGTTCACGACGTCTCGAGTCGAGGTCAGCAGCGCCCCATTCTCACTGTACACAGTGTTAGTGGTGGACTGCTTTCCCCTCCTGAGACGCCGGATGGTGGACCAAAATTTCCTTGAAGCGGTCCGGAAGTCGGCTTCCATGGCCTCACCGAATTCTTCCCATGCCCATGTTTTTGCCTCGGTGACCACCGAGGCTGCATTCGGCTTGGCTAATCGACACCTGTCAGCTGTCTCGGGGGTCCCACAGGCCATATAGGCCCGATAGGACTCCTTCAGCTTTACGGCATCCCTTACTACTGGTGTCCACCAGCGAGTACGGGGGTTGCAGCCACGACAGGCACCAACCACCTTACGGCCACAACTCCGATTTGCCGCCTCAGCAAGGGAGGTATGGAACATGGTCCATTCGGACTCAATGTCCCTCACCTCCCCCGGGACATGTGTAAAGTTCTGCCGGAGGTGGGAGTTGAAACTCCTTCTGACAGGGGATTCCACCAGACGTTCCCAACAAACCCTCACAACACGTTTGTGTCTGCCAGGTCTGACTGGCATCTTCCCCCACCAACGGAGCCTACTCACCACCAGGTTGGGATCAGTTAACACTCCGCCTCTTTCTTCACTCGAGTGTCGAAAACATGAGGCCGCAAATCCGATGGTCCTACTATAAAGTCAATCATCGAACTGCGACCAGGGGTGTCCTCGTGCCACGTGCACATATGGATACCCTTATGTTTGAATGAAGTGTTTGTTATAGCCAATCCGTGTCGACCACAGAAGTCCAATAACAAAACACCACTCCTGTTCTGATCGAGGGGGGGGTTCCTCCCAATCACGGCCCTCCAGGTCTCACTGTCATTGCCCACATGACCATTGAAATTGCCCAGCAGAACAAGGGAGTCCCCAGGGGGAGTGCTCACCAGCACACCCCCTAAGGTCTCCAAAAATGATGGGTACACTGAACTGCTGTTTGGTGCATATGCACAGAAAACAGTCAGAACCCATCCCCCCACCCGAAGGCGGAGGGAAGCAACCCTTTCGTCTACCGGGGTGAATCCCAATGTACAGGCGGAGAGCCGGGGGGGCAACAAGAATGCCGACACCTGCTCTACGCCTCTCACCGTGGGCAACTCCACAGTGGAAGAGAGTCCAACCCCTTTCGAGAGGGCTGGTACCGGAACCCAGGCTGTGTGTGGAGGCAAGCCCAACTATGTCTAGTCGGAACTTTGACTTCGTGCATCAGCTCGGGCTCCTTCCCTGTAAGAGAGGTGACGTTCCACGTCCCGAGAGCTACCTTCTGCAGTCGAAGGTCGGACCGCCAGGGTCCCCGCCATTGGCTGCCGCCCAGCTCACAATGCAGCCGACCCCTCTGGCCCCTCCCATGGGTGGTGAGCCCTTGAGAAGGGGGAGCCTTATATGCCATTGTAGGTAATTGCTGAAACTTCCTCTGTATTTTTTCTTTTTATTAAAGCACACTTCTGCAGCACAGCTCATCTACAGTCATTACCTTTGTACTCCCGATCATATGACTCTCCAAAATATATATATATAGATATTAACACATCTTGGTGCATATCACTTTTACAAACTAGACTTTCAAAACATTTATTTTGCCCAATCTGTAAAGTGGGATTGAGCCAAATAAGGGCGAAGGGTTGCGATAAATGTGATGAGCCACACATCTCGTCTATTTCCTTCCAGACTGCCTTTGAATGAGCCAGGACTAAGTCTGGGGAGGAATTGTCTGTTAGAAGTTAAACCACGGGAGACACCGTCCGAAGGTCCTAAAGGGTCCGTTAGCTCTTCCTTGATTTGAATCCAACTTAGCCCGTATCTTAGGCTATCCCCTTTCAGTGCTTGGCCAGGGTGATAATTTAAAATGACCAGTCGTAAAGTCTGACATTGGAGAGAACCTATTTCCCTCTGTGACCACATTTTTGCAATGTAAATTCTGGGTCTCTTCTTGTACCATAAAAAAGTATTTCATAACTTGGTCAAACTGCTTCAACAGCTCTGCTGCTGATATACTAAAGCAGGCCCGGCCAACCCGCGGCTCTTTGGCTGATTTCATGCGGCTCTTAAGGGGCCGACTCGTAAGGGGCGTCCACATGACAAGCGTAAAAAAAGTTTTGCGCTGGCGCTGCCATTCATCCTCTACATACCGTAATTTCGTGACCATAGCGCGCGCTGCACATTTTGGAGGAAATTTAAGACTTTTAAGGGCACCTTAGAATCGTGAAGACTTAAGTGCACCTGATAGTCGTGAAATTACGGTATCAAGCTGACCATGTGACGTTAACACGCATGTGCGTGTGATGAAAATCAATCATTTATGTCGTAAACCACGGGTGGCCAACCAATCAGACTCGACACAAATTGTTTACGACGTAAACAATTCATTTGCGTCAAGTTCGCTCTCAAAATGGCAGGGAAAAAATGCACATCAAAACGAAAATATGAAGACGAACACAGGACGTTTTTAACAGAGTGGGAGAGTTTATATTTTTTGTTCAGCGTAAGGGCAAGCCATTCTGCCTTTTATATGTCAGGTGTCATTGGCGCATTTCAAAGCGTCAAATCTTCAGCGCCACTTCAGCTCACTCCACGCCAACATCGACCAAGAATTCCCTGACTGAACTTCACAAGCAAAAGTTGGTCACTTTAAAAACTCAGACTGAAAAGCAGATATTTTTTTTCCGAAAATTTACAAAGCAACCACGAGTGGATTATGGATCTGGCTTTTTTGGTCGACATGCAGTGTCACTTGGACAAACTGAACCTTACCCTGCAGGGTAAGTCAAAAATTCTGCCTGACTTGGTGCAAAGTGTGTTTGCGTTTGTCAACAAACTGAAGCTGTTCAGGGCACATATTCAAAAGGGAGATTTAACACATTTTTCCACTCTGCTAAAAGCCAGCGGGCAAGTCACCACCGATACCCTGGATAAGAAAAGAGCCAGATATGCAACACTGGTTGAAAACTTGCTCGAAAACTTGTGACCCAATTCCGTGATTTGCAACTGAAAAGGCCGCAGATTACGTTCCTTGTCGACCCGTTTAATGCGGAGACGGACTGTTTGAAAGCCCCGCTAGTCACAGATGAAGCTGCGGCTGAGTTAGAGATGATCGATCTTTGTGAGGAAGATCAATTGAAACCTGCTTTAATGGAAGGGACCATTGAGTTCTTTAAACGCGTGCCAATGGAAAAATACCCCAATGTTAAACCGGCTGCGCTTAAGATACTGTCAATGTTTGGGTCAACATACGTCTGCGAGTCTGTGTTTTCTAAATCAAAGCATCGATCGGTTCTGACTGACACTCATGTAAAATAATTGCTTCGAGTGGCAACAACAGAATGCAAGCCAGATTTAATGAGGATTGTTGAAGACAAAGAATGCCAGAAGTCCCACTAAGCAACATGCAAACTATTGTCAATTATTACATTTTTGTTTGTGGACTTGGTTTTACTGAGTTTGTGTGTGGAAAGACAGTGTTCTTTGTTGCCTGTGGTTTTAGTACTCTCTGAGTCAATTTCCAATATATTTGCTGATTTTGTATTTAAAAGGTGATATTTATAATAAATCTGTCTGAGCAGAGGTCTGTGTGTGTGAGGGATGGGGCGATGGAGTGTTCATGTGTGCCCATGTTTATCAAAGTCTGCGTTATTGTCCAATATGCTCATATGCATGGCATACAGCACAGATGAAATTACTGTGCAATCGGACCCAGCGTGCAAGGCACTTATAATGACTTTAACAAACATAATAAACGCAAAAACGCCAATTTGAAGGGAGAGAGAGGGGAGCCGCTGCGGGTTCACGCACCGCCATCTTGATGTGGCTCTTTGCAGTAACATACTAAAAAATGTGGCTCTTAGTCTCTGACTGGTTGGCCACTCCTGCACTAAAGGATGGCACGAGGGGAAAACTGAACTGTGGGGCAAGCTCCACCTCAATTATGTTAATTATGTTAATTTCCTCACATGGGTAAGGTTTAAATTAAATGGCATGCCCAAGTATTCCACACCAGCTGGTATCCATCCATTAAGTTAAAAGGTCTAAGACAATCCGAATGGAAAGTATTCAATACAGATTTGTGCCAATTTATTTTATATTCGGTATTTGAAAACAAAAACATTCAAATTTTAATGGAAGAGACTGGACAGAATGTCAATCGCATAAATAAAGAGTCTACACTCCCTTCCACCTGCATGCAAGCCTTTCATTCTTACATGTCATCTGATAGATGAGGCTCAAGAAATATCGCGAAGAGCTGAAGCGCAGCACTCACATTTATTTTTGGCCTCTCATGTCCCACTCCAAAAAATCGATGCACCCCCTATGATACTCCGATGTCTCTCAGCCCGATGAGCGCCTTCCGTTCATGGACTGGTTTGTAACTATGAATTATTCTTCTGTTGTGATGAATGGATCTCCTTCAATATCACTATATTCCATTGGTTGGGAGAAAAAGAGCCAGATGGGTGAAGTGAATGAAACGAAAGCACAGGTGTCAAAGTCAAGGCTCAGGGGACAAATCAGGCCCGCCACATGATTTTATTCGATCCGCGAAAGCAAATCCGCAAAAGCAAATCAAGCATGTCAAGTGCCATGATGCTTGCTAAAGTCAGAACCAAAATTTAAAATTGTCGTATGTAGTCCACAATCCCAGTCGTTATTCTTGATTTCAGATTTGAAAAGTAGTCATTCTCTAAACATCGGTGAGAAGGTTTCTTCAGCCGTCATCTGTACTTTATGAAGGTGTCGGACGTTTCACCTCCTCTCCAGGATAGGAGGCGAAACGTCCGACACCTTCAAAAAGTACAGATGATGGCTGAAGAAAAATTCTCATCGATGGACCACTCCTGTACGACTGAGAGCTGACACAGACATTCTCTATACAGTAACCCAAATAGTACGACATAGTGCCTCCATTTTCTTCCATTAGTTTGATGATACTAGTGCAGCGTGTTCTACCGGAGACAGATTCCTTGTGTGTTCTACATACTTGGCAATAAAGATGATTCTGATTATTTTTTCCTGTTCTGTATGTAATATGTGGAGGGGATGAAATATTCTAATGGTTTCACCAAATTTGTAAAGGCCCTTGAGAGTAAACCGTAACTACAATGTAAATTAGTTCGACACCCCGGCCCGAAAGAGTCATGCTCCAGAATTAAAAGACTGTTGCTGTTGGTGTAGTTTTCTTTACTTTCTTTTGTTTGGGGTTCAATGCAAAGCGGTTGCATTCTAACAATGTGTCCACTCAGTGGAAACAAAGGTTCCCTTCGTGTTTTTCCACCTGTCGATCACTTAAGACTCCATCAGTGCTCTAATAACCAACCAAGCAAAACAAGCCAAATGCTTTGATGTAGATTTGAGGGAAGGAAATGAGAAATGAGACTGGAGACATTGAGTTGGAGAATATAGAGCCGACAAGTCTTTTCCTGCCATATTTGCAGTTGGTCTGTAAATCATTCAAGAATGACTAAAATGTTGTTATCAACACTGTAATCAGAAACTAATTTGTGTTGCCGGCCTCCCCTCTCCGGATTAAACAACTTTTTCCCAGAGCTAGATTCACAAACACCTGATTTACATCATGGAGGTCATAAGGGTACTACGAGTTTTATGTTTCCACCTGGTACTCTTACTTGTTAGTAATGTGATGTATATGAACTGACATTCCATTTATGCTGGTGGTGTCAGCTATATATGAGTGAAATGAAAACATTTATCCGAATAAATGCTTGAAGAGTCTCTTTCAGATGACATAAGATCAACAAATTCTTTCAGTCATAATATATATAGTATATACAGGTAACATCCGATTTACGACCGGCGCGACTTACAACCACCCGTACTTATAACAACATCCGCCAGGTCATCTTTTTTTTAAATTATATGGCAATGCTGTTGAACTCCGCAGCGTGTTTGCGATGCATTTGGTCGAATAAAATACTTGAGATGGTGCTTCTTGTTTAGATTATATATATATATATATATATATATATATATATATATATATATATATATATATATATATATATATATATATATATATATATATATATATAATCTCATCTTCCGTACCGCTTATTCCTCATTAGGGTCGCAGGGGTTGCTGGAGCCTATCTCAGCTGTCTTCGGGCACGAGGCGGGGGACACCCTGAATTGGTTGCCAGCCAATCGCAGGGCACACAAAGATATACAACAGTCACTCTCACACTCACACCTAGGGACAATTTGGAATGGTCAATCTGCCTGCCATGCATGTTTTTGGAGTGTGGGAGGAAACCGGAGGGCCCGGAGAAAACCCACGCGGGTCCGGGGAGAACATGCAAACTCCACACAGGGAGGCCGGACCGGGCCGCGAACCGGCGACCTCTGCACTGTGAAGCCGGTGTGCTAACCACTCGACTACCGGGCCGCCCTATGATAAATTTTATATATATATATATATATATATATATATATATATATATATATATACAGTAAAGTCTCGTTATATCGATATCGGTTATATCGATAGTACCGCTTATTACGATACTATTTTCATTTCCCTTGCACATTTCTAGTCTTTTTATGTATAATTAGTACCGTTTAGTACGATACCCGGTGATTACGATAATCCGGTTATTACGGTGCTCCTTTTCATCCCCCGCCGGCCATTTTTGTTGTTTATATCGATATATCCGTCGCGCCATTGGTCAACTTGGTCACGTGTCTTGTTGAGTGAGCCGCCATCGGTCGCGCCATTGGTCGACTTTGTCACATGAGCCGCCATCGGTCGCGCTATTGGTCGACTTGGCCGTGTGACTTTGTCACGTGACACGCCATCGGTCACGCCATTGGTCAACTTGGTCACGTGTCTTGTTACGTGAGCCGCCATCGGTCGCGCCATTGGTCGACTTGGTCACATGAGCCGCCATCGGTCGCGCTATTGGTCGACTTGGCCGTGTGACTTTGTCACGTGACACGCCATCGGTCGCGCCATTCCCTGTTGTGTTATGTACATGCCCACTGTACTGTATATGAATGCAATCGTTTTTTGCAACAATGTTTCTTGTTTTTTCTGCTGAAGCGCGATGATTTTGAAAATTATTAACATTCCATACTGTGTATTAAAGGACAGCCGATGTCACTTTTTATTCAAATGCAAATAAAAATGACTTCACGCCAAGACGTCTTGCATTGCTTGTGAATCCAAACAATGGTTTCAGATTCGGATAATATGCTTTCTTGTTACACATCCAGTTATGAATATGTTTCAAATACACTGTAGTTCTGAAGATTAAAGCATACATGTTTACAATCATTAAAGAATTATATGTGCCATTTTGAGGCAACATTGGGGGAACATCTCTGACCCCCAAAAAAAAGGGAGCTAATGGCCAGCTCCGTTTCTTATATGGCGCTTGGCTGCCCTCTTTTGGCGGCTTTTGTTTAATGCAGTTCGGCGCAGGATCGGATATATCGATAGTCCCGGTTATATCGATATAACGAGACTTTACTGTATATATATATATATATATATATATATATATATATATATATATATATATATATTCCCCAGCACCTGACGCAGACCTTGTTTGGCCGGGCGACGTCATTCGATTTAGTGTCTCTCATCATTGTATGATGGGTCCTTGCCTAAGGACCCACAGTGGATTGTGTTTTGTGCTCATTTTCTCTGCCCCAAGTGGGATTCGAACCCTTGTCTCCCGCATTCCAAATCAATGCCTTATCCCTGCCTCTATGGCTCTGGTGTTCAGGGCCTACTCTTGAGCAGCCGGGATGAGTGCCTCTGTGCTGTCCTTTAGGCCAGCCCTCTCTCACTACTTATAGGACTTCTTGAGATCAGCCACTTCTGTTATGGTTCGGTGGTACATCCTGTGTAGGGGCTTTTCCTCCCATGATTGTCCCTCTTCCAGCACCTCATCCTCTGTTCCCCATTGTCTGAGACATTCTCTGAGTACATCATCCGTTGGAGCCTTCTCTTTGATGTATTCATGGAGCTTGGATGTTTCATCCTGGACAGTGGCTCTCACACTCACTAGTCCCCGGCCTCCTTCCTTACGACTTGTGTACAGTCTCAGGGTGCTGGACTTGGGATGGAACCCTCCATGCATGGTGAGGAGTTTTCGGGTCTTAACATACGTGGTCTGAATCTCTTCCTTTGGCCACCTCATTATTCCTGCAGGGTATCTGATCACTGGCAGGGCGTAGCAGTTTATTGCCCGGGTCTTGTTCTTGCCATTGAGCTGGCTTCTGAGGACTTGCCTCACTCGCTGGAGGTATTTGGTCGTCGCCGCTTTCCTTGTTGCTAGTTCGAGGTTGCCATTGGCCTGTGATATACCGAGGTACTTGTAGCTGTTTTCAATGTCTGCTATTGTTCCTTCAGGGAGTGTAACCCCTTCAGTGTGGACTACCTTGCCCCTCTTAGTCACCATCCGACTACATTTCTCCAGCCCGAATGACATTCCGATATCACTGCTGTAGATCCTGGTTGTGTGGATCAGGGAGTCTATGTCCCTTTCGCTCTTAGCATACAGCTTTATGTCATCCATGTAGAGGAGGTGACTGATCATAGCTCCATTTCTGAGGCGGTATCCATAGCCTGTCTTGGCGATTATCTGGCTGAGGGGGTTCAGTCCTATGCAGAACAGCAGTGGGGAGATTGCATCACCTTGATATATGCCACATTTGATGGAGACATGCGTTAGTGGCTTGCCATTGGCTTCAAGTGTGGTTTTCCACATCCTCATCGAGTTTGCAATGAAGGCTCTCAGGGTCCTGTTGACCTTATACAACTCCAAGCATTCAGTGATCCATGTGTGTGGCATTGAGTCATATGCTTTCTTGTAATCAATCCAGGCTGTGCACAGGTTGGTATGTCGGGACCTGCAGTCTTGTGCGACTGTTCTGTCAACCAGCAGCTGATGTTTGGCATCTCTAGTATCTCTACCAATGCCTTTCTGTGCTTTGCTCATGTATTAATCCATGTGTCCAATTATCTTAGCCGCAATGATGCCTGACATGAGCTTCCATGTTGTGGAGAGACAGGTTATTGGCCGATAGTTTGAAGGAACTGCACCCTTTGAGGAATCCTTTGTGATCAGGATTGTTCGCCCTTCGGTTAGCCATCCTGGGTGAGTCCCATCCATCAGCAACTGGTTCATTTGTGCTGCTAGGCGCTCATGGAGAGCTGTGAGTTTCTTTAGCCAGTAGGTGTGGACCATATCCGGGCCTGGTGCCGTCCAGTTTTTCATACCTGAGACTCTTTCTTGTATATCTGCCGCTGTGATGGTAAATGGGTTCTGTTCAGGGAGGTTGCTGTGCTCCTCTTTCAGAGTCACCAGCCATTGTGCACTGCTGTTATGTGTGACCTCCTTCTCCCTTATGCCTTTCCAGTATATTTCAGTTTCCAGCCTTGGAGGGACTGCTCTGCTGTTAGAACCCTGCCACTGAGCGTACACTTTCGCAGGTTGTGTTGCGCACAGCCTGTTTATTCTTCTGGCCTCATTCTCTTTCGTGTACCTCTTTAGGCGACTGGACAAGGCCAGGAGCCTTTGTTTGGCTGTTTCGAGTGGTTCAGGTATGGTTATCTGCATGTACCTCTTGGGTATTGGTCTTTTATTCACACCTCTCTGGGTCTCCGTCAATTGACTCACATCTTTCCGAGCCGCCGTCTTTTCCATGGTGGGTAATGAATCTCGTGGCTCTCATGGTTGCTCTTGTAGCCAAGCATCTCTAGGATCACTGATGCTGAAGCGTATATCAGCTTATTGGTTTCCGTGATCTTTCCGGTCGGGATCGTTCTCAGTGATGCATTCACAGTTTCCATGAGACTTTCAGGTGGTACTTCACATAGCCGTTGTAATCGGTTTCTAGATGCCCAGTTTTCATTCTTGCCATGATCTTATTTCTCAGGTCAGTTGCTGCTTCGCTCTGCATTTCATTCATTGGGACTGGCTTCCCAATCTCTGGTTGAACCTCTTCCTCCGATGTGGCAGCCTTGGGCCCTTCTCCTCGGAATTTGTGTAGTACCTCATCAATCTCAAGTTGTGATAGCAATTGCCGTTTGTGGATATTGGAACACTGAGCTACTAGTTGTTTCGTGGTCAACCGTGACTGTGGGTTTCGAAGTAACCATTCAGCCCCGATTCTCCGCATGTAACCCCTCTGACTAGGGTTGCTTGAGTAGTAGCATTCCAACAGAGCCATGTTATCGCATCTCGTCCATCTCCGCTTTGTTCCAGTAGCCCATTTTTCATCAATGTGCTCTGGTTCCCCAGCACCTGACGCAGACCTTGTTTGGCCTGCATGTCATTCGATTTATTGTCTCTCATCATTGTATGGGGTAGGCATTAGCGTCAAGGGTCTTGCCCAAGGACCCACACTGGATGATGTTTTGTGCTCATTTTATCTGCCCCAAGTGGGTTTGGAATCCTCGTTTCCCGTATGCCAAACAAATATATATATATATATATATATATATATATATATATACAGTAAAGTCTCGTTATATCGATATTCAAGGGAGTCCGAAAAAATATCGATATAACCGGGACTATCGATATATCCGACCCTGTTTGCATGTAATTTTCTCCGTGCGTGCATAGAAATAGTATCGATATAACCGGGACTATCGATATATCCGATATCGATATAACGAGACTTTACTGTATATAAAAGCCTGATAACAATCCTAATCATTTGAATATGATGTGTTGGGGGAGAAAAACATTTAAACGTGAAGGATAGCGGCCCTCAAGGACCGGAGTTCCTCATCCCTCGTTGAGACCCTCATTTGTTGTCCTTTCTTTTCCCTTCTAAATGCGATTTTGGCGTTTTGCTTGCCCAGTTTGTGAGTTTGGATCAAAGGACTGTGAAGCCCGTTTGACAATTTATCAAGAGCGAAATAAACAAAATTAGTTGATTTTATTTTTTTGTTTGATTTGATATAGGTTTGAATTGTTTTTAACTTTGGTTGGTAACAGTCAAACATCTAGAGGGGTGAAGGGTAATATTCATCTTTCACAACTGCAGCTGCGCATATGCTTAAATAACAATGTTCAACAGCAAATTTTGGTGAGAGATGATTTTGTGTCCCTTGACGTATATTGGACACTGATTTGAAAAGAATCATTACTTTTGGTTTTTGTCACATTAAAAGAGATAGTGTTGTCATTTGTTTTTTTAGAAGCTTGCGTGACAGAGTTTACCAAGCACAGCGAATTTGTTGACCAGTGTTACGTGTTCATCAATTGCTTGAAAACAGAAAGTCATCCATTTGCTGCCGGCAAAGAGATACCACATTTTTTAAACTACTTTTCTAAAAAGGAAACATCTTGTGAGGTTAATGTGTTTTTGGCCTTCAAAAACAACTTTGTTTTCTTAGCACACAGCCACCCAACAGTAATACAATAGTGTATAGAACTTCAAGGAACATTTTATTTTCAACAACTTTACATGAAAATCCCAATGAAGTACATTAAAATATCAAATCTCTTGGAAGCTTTTGACCAGAAATGGCCTTCAAATTTACAATATGCTTGATCTGTTCCCAATACTCTATACTCGATATCTTGATTGTATTGCATTTGTTTCACATAAATTAAGGAGAAAAAAAATCATCAATTTCTCAAGATTTTGATTCTGACAAATTTGAAATACAAGAATCAGAATCATCTTTATTGCCAAGTATGTAGAACACACAAGGAATTTGTTTCCGGTAGAACATGCTGCACTAGTATTATCATCAAAAAAATGCTAAGTGGCACTATACAGTTCCATTTGGGCTACTGTTGAAAGAGTTGAAAGAGTTTAATGGCTTGGGGGAAGAAGCTGTTTAAATGTCTGCTGGATTTGGTGCGCATGGATCGGTAGCGCCTGCCTGAGGGGAGTAGCTGAAAAGTTGGTGGGCAGGGTGTGGAGGGTCCAGTATGATTTTCCGCGCCCTAGTTTGGATTCTTGCAGTGTGCAAGTCCTCGAGAGTGGGTAGGGCGGTGCCAATGATTTTTCCACCGTCCTAACTGTCCGTTGAAGTCGGATTTTGTCCATTTTTGTGGCGGCCCCGAACCAAACGGTGATGTAAGAACACAGGATGGATTCGATGACAGCCGTGTAGAAATGTTGCAGTACCTCCTGTGGCAGGCCACGCTTCTTTAGCAGCCTCAGGAAGTACATTCTCTGTTGGGCAGATGTAATCTGTAGAACATGACTAAAAATAACACCAAAATTGTTCAGTGAAGTATTTGTTCCCTCCTGTACCTTATAGAGGATGGATAAATATTTTTTTTATTTTGTACATCTCAAACTGCTTTGTATGCTTGTATGACAACTTCAAAATATGAAAAGATGTTTTTTTACCTGAAAATGTGCATAATTTCAAATGACAATCGTCAGAAGAACAAAGAACATAACAAGTATAGTAATTCCTACACAAAAAAAAACTATTGCAGAGCCTGCTGCACAGGACAGTTGCAGTGATCTGGTCCCTTAAATCTGCCTCGACTTGAAAAGGTGTCTGTTATATGGGTCAGTATGGGCTGAAAAATAACTCCTTTCTCGTCTCATCTCAGTCAAAACAATCAGCAGAGAATATACATACCCCGCAGAGGTAGCGCCTGTCGTATCCGTCCCCCGGCTTACCTTATGAGGCTCAGAACAATTGGTCGAGCCGACATTTCCTGAGTTAGATTGAAATGGGGCTTTCAAAGTTTTCCCAACTTTGAAGAGTATTTTTCTCTCTTGAAAAGCAAGATGAAATGTAGCCACAAGGGGGCACAAGCCAGTGTCTTATTGTGCCGGTCCCAAGCCCAGATAGATACAGTGGGTTGTGTCAGGAAGGGCATCCGACGTAAAAAAAAATGCCAAAACAAATATGCGAATCAAACCTATGATTCCCATACCGGATCGGTCGAGGCCCGGGTTAACAACGGCCGCCATTGGCACTGTTGACCTTCAGGGTGCCAGTGGAAAATGGACTACTGTTGGTCGAAGAAGGAGAGGAGGGAGGTGTGCCCGGAGGAAAAGAGAGAAATGGAACACCAAGAGTATAGAACTAAGTGTAGGAACTTTGAATGTAGGAACAATGGCTGGTAAAGGTAGAGAGCTGGTTGACATGATGCAGATAAGGAAGGTAGACATACTGTGTGTCCAGGAGACCAGGTGGAAAGGGAGCAAGGCTAGAAGCTTAGGGTCAGGGTTTAAGTTGTTCTATCATGGTGAAGACAGAAAGAGAAATGGAGTTGGGGTTATCTTAAAAGAGGAGTTTGTTAGGAATGTCTTAGAAGTAAAAAGATTATCAGATAGAATGATGAGTCTGAAGCTAGAAATTGAAGGCGTGATGTTCAATGTTGTTTGTGGGTATGCCCCACAAGTAGGATGTGAGCTGGTGGAGAAGGAGAAATTTTGGTTGGACTTTGATGAAGTCATACAGAACATCCAGAGAAGTGAGAGGGTTGTAATTGGTGGAGACTTCAATGGACATGTTGGCGCAGGAAACAAAGATGATGAGGAGGTGATGGGCAGGTTTGGACTCCAGATGAGGAACGCTGAAGGACAGATGGTGGTTGACTTTGCTAAAAGAATGGAAATGGCTATTGTGAATACTTTCTTTCAGAAGAGACAGGAGTGGAGCCAGACAGCATAGGTTGGTGGTGTGTCGTCATCCTACACACTGGCAGTGAGGAAGATGAAGAAACCAAAGGCTGAAGTGAGGACAAAATGGTGGATGTTGAAAAAGGAAGAGTGTTGCATGATATTTAGGAAGGAGGTTAGACAAGCACTGGGTGGGCAAGAGGTCCTTCCAGATGACTGGCAAACTACAGCGAACATAATCAGAGACACAGGTCGGAAAGTACTTGGTGTATCGAGTGGAAGAAAGGTAGATAAGGAGACTTGGTGGTGGAATGGGGAGTGTATACAGAGAAAGAGGTTAGCAAAGAAGAAGTGGGACAGTGACAGGACGGACGAGAGTAGACAGCAGTACAAGGAGATGCAGCGCACAGTTAAAGTAAAGGTGGCAAAGGCCAAACAAGAGGCCTATGATGACTTGTATGCTCGGCTGGACAGCAAGGAAGGTGAGACTGATCTTTACAGGCTGGCGAGACAGAGAGACAAAGATGGTAAGGACCTGCAGCAGGTTCGGGTGATTAAGGATAGAGATGGCAATGTATTAACAGGTGCCAGTAGTGTGATGGCAAGATGGAAAGAGTACTTTGAAGAATTGATGAATGAGGAAAATGAGAAGGAACAAAGAGTAGAAGACGTGACTGTTGTGGACCAAGACGTAGCAAGCATTAGCAAGGATGAAGTGAGGAGGGCGCTAAAGAGGATGAAGGGGGGAAAGGCACTTGGGCGTGATGATTTACCAATCGAGGTATGGAAGTGTCTTGGAGAGGTGGCGGTGGTGTTCCCGACTGGGTTATTCAACAAGATTTTAGATGGTGAACAAATGCCTGGAAAATGGAGACGAAGTGTACTCGTGCCCATTTTTAAGAACAAAGGAGATGTGCAGAGTTGTACTAATTATAGAGGAATAAAGTTGATGAGCCATACAATGAAACTCTGGGAAAGAGTAGTTGAAGCTAGACTAAGAGCAGAAGTGAACATTTGTGAGCAGCAATATGGCTTCATGCCAAAAAAGAGTACGACAGATGCAGTGTTTGCTTTAAGAATGCTGTTAGAGAAGTACAGAGAAGGTCAGAAGGAATTGCATTGTGTCTTTGTAGATCTGGAGAAAGCGTATAACAGGGTGCCCAGAGAAGAGCTGTGGCATTTCATGAGGAAGTCTGGAGTGACGGAAAAGTATGTCAGAGCGGTGCAAGACATGTATCATGACTGTAAGACAGTTGTGAGGTGCGCTGTCGGTATGACTGAGGAATTCAAGGTGGAGGTGGGACTCCACCAGGGGTCAGCTCTGAGCCCATTCTTGTTTGCTATGGTGATGGACAGGCTGACAGACGATGTTAGACAAGAATCTCCCTGGACCATGATGTTTGCAGATGACATTGTGATCTGTAGCGAGAGCAGGGAACAGGTGGCGGAGAAACTAGAGATGTGGAGATATGCCCTGGAAAGGAGAGGAATGAAGATCAGTCGCAGCAAGACGGAATATATGTGTGTGAATGAGAGGGATCCAAGTGCAAGAGTGATGCTACAGGGAGAAGAGATAAAGAAGGTGGAGGATTTTACGTACTTGGGGGTCAACTGTCCAGAGCAATGGAGAGTGAGGAAAAGAGGTGAAGAAGCGTGTCCAGGCAGGCTGGAGCGGCTGGAGAAAAATGTCAGGTGTGATGTGTGATAGAAGGGTTTCAGCTAGGATGAAAGGAAAACTGTATAAAACCGTGGTCAGACCAGCCATGATGTTTGGACTGGAGACAGTGCGACTGAAGAAAAGACAGGAAGCAGAGCTGGAGGTAGCAGAGCTGAAGATGTTGAGGTTTTCTTTGGGAGACCGAGAGGAAGACCGAAGAGGAGGTTTATGGATGTGGTCAAAGAGGACATGAAGGTAGCTGGTGTGAGAGAAAAGGATGCACAAAACGGGGATAGATGGAGGACACTGATTCGCTGTGGCGACCCCTGAGGGGAAAAGTCGAAAGGAAAAGAAGAAGAAGAAGAAAAGCAAGATGCAACTGACCAAATACGATCTGTTGGAGTGAACAATTTCAATGTTAACTTTCCCCATGAGTTATTGCAAAAGCCTGAGATCTTCTGATTTTGTTAATTGCAATAGGCTTGTTTGAAGTTGGAGTCAATGTTCAGAATTTCATTTCAGAATTTGATGGATTTTCATTTTGTGCTGAAGCGTTAACAAAAGAAACTCATGGGCAATGGGTGCTTATGGCAAATATTCGAAGTCTTGTCTTTTTATTTATTCTGTGCGGTGTTCATTCACAAACTCAAACCGTCCCATTTGGAGACTTCCTATGCACAGTATAGCTTACATTTCGGCAATCCCACTGATGCTTAATAATGTACTAGCACAGAAAGAGCACCACAGTACTGTTTAACTATGTGACCTTAGTTTATGGATGGAAGCAGACAACAAATGACATAGTGGATGGTTTGACCTCTACCAAGTGGAGGGATGGGACATTCGAGGCATCGTTTTGTCCAATTCACCGAGTTAAGGATGGTAGTGTACATGACAGTCCACAAGGCTGCACAAAGATTAGTGGGTTTATGTGTAAGTGAAGGTTGTGGGTGAGGGTATACATCTTGATGCAAGGTTGCAGCTCCATAATCCCCTTCTGATTTGACCCCACCTTAACACCAGGAGCCACATTAAAAAAGATGACCGTGAATTGATCGATCGTGCTCCTCAGACTCTGCGGTTACGGGACAAGGTCACTTTTCTCCATCATTCGCTGTCAAAAGGCATGACGTTTAAGGGATCTGTAGATGCTGATTAGTGCACTTGTAGGGTCGGTTAAGAAACATCAATACTATTAAAATGCGTCGAGTACATTCAGTAGTTACTTTATAATTGAGTGCTCACAAGAATACAAATAGATAAAGTATGTCAATTGGAGTTGCTGGCACAGTTTATTAGTTCTGTATGTGAGTGATCAGAGTTATTGTTTTCAAACTAATGACACACCAGGCTTGAAGGTGATCTTCAACGCATGTGTAACACAACCATCTTTGATTTGACCCATAATGAAAGACTCAGCAGATATGTAACCCCGAAACTTTGGTGTGGTTTATTTCATGGGGTGAGGGGGGTTTAACATCGTCAGTCATATTTGCTGAGAAGCAGTGCTATGTCTACTGCAGCTACGGTTTTAAGGATATTTACGATTCATGTACACCCACTGTTTCCAAACGTTTTTCTCTTCACACCCAGAGTTGGTCGGGTTAAACTTCAAGACTTGAAATCTGGCATGACAAGTAGGGTGTACACTCATAAAGCACGTGTCTTCAGAATTTCAGACTCTTGTTTGTAAATCACCATCGTCAAATAAAGTATTCAAGTCAAGTCACCAATTTATTTCTACAGCAGCGATGCCATCATTTGTCTGACATAACAGCCCACTAATTTAATGCTAATTTATCATGGGGAATCCCATAATTTATAATTGCATGACTGAACCAAAGATGGTAGTTGGTCATACATTTTCTGTTCTGCGTCTTTGTGATGTGGAAAAAATTACAACTTCTGGTGGTAAGCATTTGTCTATTTTGCTGATTCTCTTCAACTTCTTGATATTATTGATCAACACTACCTGTGTGACACTCGTGCAACAGTCCAGGTAAGGCCACATAACAGGCAAGCCAGAAAAGTTAAGTATAATATGAATTTCATATGTGTGGGGTAGAGGGGAGGGTTGATATTGTTTTTACAATTAGGGGCTCCAACTAATATACATTTGTCAAGGATTATATGGCAGTGTGCTGAAAAACTCAAAATATCTGTCTTGCCACAACCGGAAAGGGTGTGCCAATTTCCCCATTCTCAACATACTGTATATTCATAATATTGGTGCATTTGGACCTTAAAGTGGTTGAAATGTCTCCTGAAAGGAATATTGGCTGTCATTATAGGCCAACGGAGGGAAAGTAGAATCCATCTGCTACCGCAGACTGCAACCAAGTCAGAAAAGAGCTTGTGTGCGTGTTTTTGTTGAGCCCCATGGAGACGAGAATCGGGTGGCCCCGCCATTTGAAATATTGATGGATAATGCTGGTACATGTCCTCCAATTATATAAAATGCGGAATATATTTTCGGTGAACATACAAATGTTTTTGTTCCTGCACCTTTTCACGCTATCATGGGCAATGTGGTCGCCATGACGTTGGCGTGGTGAGCTCACTCTTTTGATACAGTTCAACATTGGCAGTAATTAATTCATGGCTCTGAGGTCTATGCTGCATTGTCATCCATTTTTTATTACGAAACAGTAAATAACCAACAGCGTGTGGTTTATGTAGTCATAAATTGTGCATGTGCCACTCTCGCATGTCATCTCAAATTGAAGAGCTGGCGTGGAAAGTACTTTTACGCTATTTGTTTTCAGAATCAGAATACCTTTATTCGTCCCGCAATGGGGAAATTTGCAGTCCACAGCAGCAATTGAAGAGGGATGGGGTTGGGGTGGGAGTGAAAGGATAGAAAACAAGATATTCTAAGCATAACAAAATAAAAATGTCAACTGTATACTGTGCAAATGTAGATGTGCAAAAACCGTTCTATAAACAAGACTGTACATAGTGCAGAATCAAGAGATGCATTTAGATATATTGCAACAACCCATATTTACAAGTTTAAAACACAGAAATGTCAGATAAGTTACGGTTTTGGATTGGATTGGATTGGATTTGCCTTTATATGTAGAAATTTACATTTCACAGCAGCAAAGTGATGAAAGGAATGAAAGTAGAAAAACAAAATACAGGAGCTGCTGGAAAGGCAGCCACTCTCGCGGCGCCGTCTTGAAGTCAAAATAACAAAAAAACACGAAATAACAAATAACATGACAACACAAAGACACAGAAGGCCATTCATTCTGAAGCACTTTCTGTACCCTCTTTGTCACACGAAGCAGTTCCAGATGAAAGAGGAGAGGATCAAAGCGTCTCTTCACCAGTGGATCAGGGACATCATGGTGGAATGTGCAAGTCGACTACAAGCTAAATGTTGAAAGCAAACACGCAGCTGTAGCATCCGTTGATGAAAAGATTGTCTCACATCTCCTGTCCCACGTGAATCCGCTTCAATTCCAAGCCGCGATAGTTCCACATACGCATCGGCGCTCTGCGCTGAGGCTCCTTTTTATGGCGGGCTCATCAAGCCATGCATATATCCAGCCGCAGACTGTCCAACAGCACCGACCTTTCTGCTGAACAAAGCGAGGCTGTGAAGATGCTGCCCATTACAGGCGCAAAAAAAGCACAATGGCCGGAGAGCAATGATAGTCAAATGGCACTGACATTCCTCCGATTCAAAAACAGTACTGGCATATTCATGCTGCTGAAAAGGCGCAACCGCTCAGCACAGTCTCTTCCTTGAAGAATGTTGTGGCCAAAAATGCTGAAAAAATATCCGTATCCGTTCCACATTACGTACAACAACACAAAGTGACAAAAGAAAACACGAAAACAAGACAAAAACAACAACAAAAAGACAGTCTCATGAGAGCACTTGCTGACGGCTGCCTACTCGGGCGCCATCTTGGACTTCTTGCTTGCTTTATTTTGTACCAGTTCACCGCAAAAGCCATCCAGCAGACATTTAAACGGCTTCTTCCTCCAAGCCATTAACTCTGAACAGTAGCCCAAATGGAATTGTAAAGTGCCTCTTTGCAATTTTTTTGCTGATGATACTAGTGCACCGTGTTCGACCGGAAACAAATTCCTTGTGTGTTCTACATACTTGGCAATAAAGAAGATTCTGATTCTGATGTAGCATGAAAATGCAAGTGTTTCCCTTCATAGTATGTTGTCTAGATTGCCTGGGGTGAGCTGGTCAGATCTGGACATGGTAAGCGATTAACAGGGAGTAGACATGGCCTCCTTTTTTCATCCAGGCCACAAACACACACACACACACACACACACACACACACACACACACACACACACACACACACACACACACACACACACACACACACACACACACACACACACACACACACACACGCGCGCGCGCACACACACGCACTGCATATTTAACACAACAAAATCTGTCCCCTTTGATAAAAGTTTGGACACTCTTGACTTAGGTAATCAAAAAGACAAAAATATGTTTGCCATTTGACTTTACAGATAGTTGATAGGCTGGATCGGATTGACGGATATTTTGCAGTGATATGTAAAATTTGTGATTGGGTGTCTCATCTCATCTCATTTTCCGTATCGCTTATTCCTCATTAGGGTCGCGGGGGTTGCTGAAGCCTATCTCAGCTGTCTTCGGGCACAAGGCGGGGGACACCCTGAATTGGTTGCCAGCCAATCGCAGGGCACACAAAGACATACAACAGTCACTCTCACACTCACACCTAGGGACAATTTGGAGTGGTCAATCTGCCTGCCATGCATGTTTTTGGAGTGTGGGAGGAAACCGGAGGACCCGGAGAAAACCCACGCGGGTCCGGGGAGAACATGCAAACTCCACACAGGGAGGCCGGACCGGGACGCGAACCGGCGACCTCTGCACTGTGAAGCCGGTGTGCTAATCACTCGACTACCGGGCCGCCCGTGATTGGGTGTAATGTCACAATTTGGTTATTGATCAATGGGACCATTGATGTAAAATAAGACACCACCACGAAGAATAAATTCCGTCCACTCAAGTGATGGACTGTTATTGTTAATCGTCCATTGTTTCAAATCATAGCGAGTTTTTTCGTGAATATTTTTGAAATATTTAAAATTTAACTCATTTGAACACACAAGAAAACATATTTTTGTGGCACAAAATGTAATACTAATTTACCACTGAAATACTGTTTTATCTATAGCCTTTTAATGGCCTTGGAGTATTTTTCCAACAAATGTTTTGATGGTTATTCGTAGAATGAGAGGCTTTCTGTCCTGTGTATAAATGTGGGTTACATTGCCAGTATAGAAACTGAACTCCAGTCTAAATCAAGGACCCCCAGTATAATTAACATTCAGATTACATGCAAAAGGAACAATGGGGTAAATTCTCAAGAATTCTATTCAGTCCAAATTTGTCTATAACAATTGCTCCACAGAAATGGCAGGTTGCATCATTAGACCCTTGGCATCATGATGAAAATCCCACAGGGTGAAACAGAGACAGTGGCGTGATGCTGGCTTCCAACGGACATGTGCATAATGGCCAGGCCACATCCACTCACTACACAATTCGTTCTACTCTCCTCCCACTGTCTGATGGCTCTTTATCCGCACAGATCCACCCCGGTAGAGGGTCCTGAACACCACTATGGTCACTGGTGTCATTATCATGCACCACGAGGAGAAATGGGCTCATTGAGAGTGTCCGCTGTTTGCAGGGAGATTGACATCACATTTGGCACGCTTGGAGAGAAAGGATAGGGAACACCCCCTTTGACCATGATGGAGGAGCTAGTCAATATGTCTGCACGACTAAAGAACGTTCATTTGGTCTGCAAGTGGCTTGCATTGTTTAAAACGTGATTGAATGAGTTGGTGTGGTTGATCATAATCATTTTAAACTACAATACATTCAGAATTAATGTCTTGTGAATTTGACAACCCTTATGAAATTTGAATGACTTCTTTCAGTGCTGTGTGCACACTAAGGGCTAACAATGAGATGCTCAAAAGTGGCCATGCCGACGGACTAAGGGAAGAAAGAGTCAAACATATTTGCAGTAAAATCTATGCAGACCCCTTTTGGGGTTTACACAGTATTGATCAGTGAGACCCTTGGCCTTTGAGTCATTCCTCAAGTCAGGTCAACATCTCATCATGGGGGTGTATCGTTGAAGTTGTACAGCATGTGCGTGTGGAGCAACTTGCCATAAAGAGCTGTTTCTGTTTTTAACAACAGGCTCAAGTTGCCCAAATAGTCAACTGCGTTGTACAGCATGAAGTAGTGGCATCATGTCAAGCTGGGTGGCAATATGGGCAAAGTGCAAGCATGCCATTGTCCCATTTTATTTTATTTTTTCCATAATTGAATATCGATGAGAAGGTTTCTTCAGCCGTCATCTGTACAAAAGTGAAGGTTTCGGACGTTTCGCCTCCTATCCAAGAGACTTCGTCAGCGAACTAAAGTCTGACTGGTCGTATCGGCCCCATTTATATATCCCTAATGTCCAGACCTAGTGGTGCCGGACACAGCTATGATAGGTCCCTACTCTCAGGTTGGGGGGGGCGCGGGACCCCCCCCTGTGGCCCCACTGATTGTTCCTACATTCCTGACTAACGACTGGCCTATTACCCCCACTCCCACCGGTATCACCTCATCAGCATAACGACCCTCATCAGCATTGCGAAAGTTGCCTAACCTGTTTTGCCTGAGCAGGCTATTGTATGAACGATCCAAATTGAACCTCACACCACCAGACCGGTTTAATGAAGGATTTTGTTGTTTTATAAGAATCGCCTCTTTTACCCCCCTTTCAAACCATCTATGTTCTTTCGCTAAGATGTTAACCTCATTGTCGTCAAATGAGTGGTTGCTAGCTTTTAGGTGCAAATGTACTGCCGATTGAGGCCCACTAGTATTATCCCTGCGATGTTGATAAAGTCTTTTTTGAGAATTTGTTGAGTCTCCCCAATGTACTGCTCTTTACAATTTTCATTCTTACAATGTATGGAATAAACTACATTACTTTGTTTTTCATTTGGTAGCCTATCTTTTGGATGCACTAATTTTTGCCTTAACGTGTTTATCGGTTTGAAATAAGTAGGAATTTTATGTTGCCAAAGGACTCTTTGTAATTTTTCAGAAACTCCTGCAATGTACGGTACTGATACTCCTCTCCTTTTAGAATCTTGAGAATTATTGGTTTCGTTCGCTATTCTTTCTTTCTGACATTTGTTGAATGACCACTGAGGGTACCCACAGTTAGTGAGTGCTCTCCTGATATGTTTTGACTCCTTTTCTCTACCTTCGGTGCTAGTTGGTATTAGTTTAGCCCTATGCTGGAGGGTTCTGATAACTCCTAGTTTATGTTGTAAAGGGTGGTTAGAGTCAAAAAGTAAGTATTGGTCAGTGTGCGTAGCCTTCCTAAAGACTTCTGTTTTTAGCGCTCTGTCCTCTTTTATAATTACTTTACAATCCAAGAAGGCTAGTTGGTTCTCTTGAATGTCCTCACGAGTAAATTTAATGTTGAAGTCTACAGAGTTGAGATGATCTGTGAAGGATTGAATTTCTTGTTTCTTAATTATGACAAAAGTATCGTCCACATATCTAAACCAGTGTCTAGGTTTTGTCCCTGGGAAGGATGTGAGGGCCTGTTTCTCCATCTCTTCCATGTAAAGATTAGCCACTATGGGTGAAACTGGTGAGCCCATAGCACAACCATGGATTTGTTTATAAAATTTTTCCCGAAATTGAAAATACGTAGTAATTAGGGATATATAAATGGGGCCGATACGACCAGTCAGACTTTAGTTCGCTGACGAAGTCTCTTGGATAGGAGGCGAAACGTCCGAAACCTTCACTTTTGTACAGATGACGGCTGAAGAAACCTTCTCATCGATGGACCACTCCTGTACGACTGAGAGCTTACACAGACATAATTGAATATGAAATCTCATCACAAGGTGTGGCCACTGAAATATTGTGAAGGTCACTGTCACTTCAATCTCTGAAGGGCGGCGTCAGCCCAGGTGAACTAAAGTCACATTTAATATTTGTATTTAACGGCTCATCCTAAAAATATTTTCTGTTCTGCTTTCATGTGCCATTACTTTACAGTGCGTGCAGTATGTGTGTGTAGGTCTGCGTGTGCGTGCGTGTGTCTGTGTGTGTGTCTGCCTGCACCGCTATGACCTAACCTTAACTTGCGCTTGCTCCTCTCTCTCTCCCTCCCTCTTTCACTGCACTCTCACTCTGCCTTCCTGACTGTGTGTATGCTGTCTGCTTCAGCTGTACTCACTTGCACTGTGCAGCGTGGACAGCAGAGAGCTGTAGGAAAAAGGAGATTTGAGGGAGAAAAAGTGGACAGAGAGGAGCACCCAACCCAGACGACCAAGGATTAAGAGCAGAATACAATCAGGACAGTGTTTTCCCTCACTTGGCTTGCATGGTGATTTAAGTAACGAAGAAAGATTTACCTTACTGCCTCTCCATACCTCATTAATAAGTTCCCCTCTGGCTTGTTGCTGGGACAGGCTCTTATGAAGTCACAGTCACCCAACACACCCGCTGTCAAACTCATCTTTTGGACTGGCTTTTAAAATTTGTTCTTTGAGTCCAGATTGCCCCACAAAAGTGTGTGGATCTGGAGAAGTACCGAGGACGGACGCACAGGACAGGCGCTGCTGGATTTGTTACCTTGGGATCATGGGCTCTCTTTTCTGGGGCAGCTTTGTACTGAGCTGTGGTGTGATTCTGTTTCGGAAGGGGGGCGATGGAGCTCATCAGACCAAGGCCAACGTCCCGCGGCTAAAACTCTCATACAAAGGTGAGGTTTGTGCACTTTTCACAACATCCTGAAATATTCTGACAGTGTCAACACCTTTTCATGTTTTCTTTAAATAATAATAAGGTTAATAATCATGTTATAATAAGAAGAATTTACTTAAATGAAGATCACGAGATGCATCACTTTCATTGAAAACCTTTTTTTTAACGTGAGTGACTAAATTAGTTCCATGTGACTCAACGGTATGTTGGTTATTGTTATTTACAGCATACATGGCAATTGTTACTCCTGGATATTTGACCAACCTGGGGTAAATAATGTTTTTATTATCCAAAGTTATTTTTTAGACCTCATGCATATTGAAAAATATTGCCTAGTCTCTGACTGCCCTAGTTTTGTCAAGATGAAGAGTATGCAAGACCAACATGTATGTTAGCTAAATGTCACTGGCAAGTCAGACTGACAGAAATTAACATATCAGTAGTACCATTAGAAGCAAGAGTAGGCGACACCAGCGGCAAACCACTGTCTTAGCACTCACTCATTTTGAATATTCTTATATTTATATTTGTTGTTTATATTTACTTATATACATGTTGTTAATCTACTTCTCTCTTTCACATGTTTTGCCACTGTTAATTGGGAATTGGGGAGACGAAGAAAGGTTTTCTTATCTTATTAGGAAGCTAGATTGTCGTGGCATCTACTTCTTCCGATTTCGTTTTTTTGTTCTTGTGGTGAATGACTCGTGAGGCATGCTTTTCAAACATGCAATACAATCAGTTGCTCTTTGATTTGTGTCCAAGAGTTTCCTGATTGGCTTTCAATACATTTCATGTGACAGTCTCTGAATCTGTGGCTCATCCCAACTCTGTTAACCACACACAAGAATTTCTTCTCTTTGTTACTCGATTTGAAATGTACAATGTCTGGAATCAGAAAATTTTCTGAGGGGGATGAAATATCACCCTTAATCCATCCTAGATCACGGGATAATTAATAACCACACCACAGGTAATCTCTCCATGACACCATACAATCTGCCCTTTGCTGATTTTGATTGCAAGAATGGGGGTTGGGGGGAATGCCCAAATTAGGCCAGCTTGTCAGTATCTGTGTACCCCAATTCAAGATTTGCAATCAAACATCTTAAGAAAATAACAAACACTTGTCTTGAATGAAGAAAAATAAAATCACGCACAAGCTACCACAGGACAATTGTTGAGGATAATCTTTCAAGGGCAATCAATAACTGTCCCTCTGCTGACTTTAATCGCAAGAGAGGGGAAAAATGCTCAACTTGGGCCCAACTGTTGACTTCTTAAGAGATACACATGCACACTTTAAAAACATCCAAATAATTTGATGTATTTGTGATAATCATCCAACCAAAATATGTTGCTGTGGTTGTAGTACTCTGGATGGATGTGGCTGTCATGCATTCATGGTCGAGTCAACTGTTCATTATACAAGCTTGTGTGAGATTCAGTACCATTATCGTTTTTTTTTTTCACCTACATTATATGACAAAACGGTGTTTGCCAGTGTGTACACATCATGAAAAGTAGTGCCAGATGCCGACTCCCTGCCAGCCAAGTGTCATTTATTTCTTTTCTTCCCATGTGTCAACCCGCCAGTCCCCACCCTGCCCCGCCTCCCCAACACCACTCACAACGTGCAGCAATTATGCTTGGAATGAATTGTACAGGTCTGTTTAAGCAGATGGCTTTACCCGCAAAGAGAAAGTCATTGCTCCTTCCTAGGAGATCCATAATTACACACATATACACACACACACGTTCGCGTTGCCATCTGTAGATGGCTAATGATACCTGGGAGCAGATCAGTCACTTAAAAAGTACACGCTGTCAATTGGTAAATGCACACCCACCCGCTGTGATGTCTCCATTGCAGCAGAAGCCAACCTGAATTGTGTACTTCTCAATGAGGCCATCATTTGCATTTGGCCCTTAGGGGTGCACCAATATACTGTATTTGATTGTGCACAGATGTGAATATGAACAGCAGCAAGACCAGGCAGCAGTACATTGTGAAAAAAGTCATGTTTCAAATAGCATGTACATATGTGCAGTTGAAAATGCAAATGAAATTAGGAAGTAGATACGTTATAAATCCAAAGTGATTAAGGACAAAAGCAAAAAGTATGTCCAGTGACATTGCACGTACCAGAACAGCAGCACCCATATCCACAAATATGTACAGATAAATGGATGGAAAAATCAGACATGACTTTATCTGTATTTTAATATAGTGCAGAGAGAAAAAAGATTCAACATTACACATTTGATATCAATAACATTAATTCCAATCATAAATAAATATATTTGCATTTTATGTGTTTTTTAAGACTCTGAAGCATTCAAAGTTAATATTTCCTTGACAGTGACATCTGGTCCAATGCTGCACAATCAGCGGCATGTGGGGCATTGAATTTACAAGTACCCTGACCCCTAGAGGTCAATATACGGTGTGGGTCTCAACCAGTGTGACCACGAACTACAGTCTACCCTCATATTAATGGAGCATTAAGATGTGTATCTCAAAGCGCCTGCTGCCTGCGTAGTTCCCCACTGAACATAGATATATGATCTGATAGAAACTGAGTTTGTTTTTTTTTTTTTTTTTTTTCAAAAAGAAACACACAGCTGAACCCCACGAGATTCAGGCTGATCTTTTGAAGTGAGAACTGAAGGTTACCAGGTCAGCGGCGTAGGGGGAAAGATAACAACGATACCCCACGGCTACCTAAACACGAGCTAAGGTCCAACTGTATCAACAATCATGCTGTTAGGTGATGCCAAAGCCCCTAAAGGGGGTGGCTACATTCTAGAAATGTATGGATCATAAATGACAACAGGAATGGAGATTAGGACAATTCACAGCCCACGGGGGAATTCATGACACTGGAAGTAAAGACCATCCATGTGCTTTATTAGTCAAAAGTGGTGTTAACTGCCAAGGACTGATGAGATGCTACTTTATTTTTATAGGATGTACTGTTGGAGTGCAAGGAGTGTGAATGGGTGGAAAAATTCATAGAAAATCCCATGGGATATGCTGGAAATAATCCCATTTAGAAGCTCAAAAATCCATGGCTGGTAAAAAGTGCCTTCAGTAAGGCTGGAAATAACTTGTTTATTTTGAGGTTCAGTTTTCCCAATCAGTGACATTTGACTTTTTTACCTTTTCAAGAAGAAATGTTTGCAACCAAATGCAGCATTGCTAAACCCACTAATCTTAAAGAGAATACCTCTTAGTTGGCATTGGATAAATATTGAAAGAATCATGATTGTGGAAAAGGCTTTATCTGCAGACAGTAATAACATATGTGTGACTTGACTATGGCATGGTTTGGTGACCGACTTTGACATCTTTGGACTGCATGCATATTCAATTTACATTGCCACTGGTTTAGCGTAATTTCTTTGGATTTGGATTTCACTTCCATGGAAATTTTTAAACAACAATCTTGAACATATACAGTACATCTGTTCAAGATGTATCTAAACACTCTGCCCAAGTCAGCTGGTATAGACTCCAGTTACCTCATGAGGACTGTGGTTGGATGATACAAAAACATTGACTCTGTTGGAACTGACAAATCCTTTTTTATTGTGGTAGATTTATATGTACAAACGATAATACAATGCAACTTTGCTTAAAACATTATAAACACTTGCTGTATGTGGTATAGGCTTGGACCAGAGTCACAAGTATACTTAACTACTACTGTACTTCTTTATCTACTACTTTTCCATCCCCCTTCCTTTCATCACTTTGTGCTCTGAAATGTGAAATCCTCCAGTGTGAGACTAAACAATCCTAATCTAATCTAATCTAATCTAATCTAATCTAACATTAAATTTCCAAAATGGGCAAATGAACAAAATGACAAAGGAAAAAAGTGGTCAAAACTACAGACTGAAAGAGGCAAGAAAGCCAAATGAGAAGCATATTTCTGAATCTGAATTGAAAGCAGCACAGGATGTCGGGATATACTTTGTAGTCCCAAGGCCTTCATCCTGCAGAATAATAATGACGGCATCCGCAACATTCTCATGAGCAACCGGATTAGCAGCAGACCAACTAGCATGCGGCAAGTAAAAATAGGCAGCCAAGATTTTTTTCTGCATTTCAGTGTCTTTCTACTGGAGAACACATTTGACTAATGAAGCTTTATGACGTATTTCCTCAGGCGTAAATGAACCATATGTGGAGTACTTGTGATTTGTCAAATGAGTACATTCCCACAATCAGTAGTATGAGCCATGCGTCAGTGTTCAGAAGTATATGCCACGCGGGGGCTTTTGTCAAGATGTGTTCCTTCTGTTTCTCTGGAAGCACTTAGATAACACTACCTCTGCCCCACCCCCTACCCCCAGTCAAGAAAGAGAGAGAATGTAGGGTAAAATAGTTTATTTTTATGAGTCTCACATGGGACTGTCGATTCCATGCATCAATTCTGTCTGCCCTCCCGTTGTTTTTTTGTCTCTACCGTACTCACAAATGTTTTTGGGTGAGAGAAAAAGCAGTGTGAGTGGATAAGAAGGGGAAAGGCGTAGGATAAGAACAGCAAAGGCGTAGGATGAAGGAAGTACAAATCTGTTGGCGAAACGCCAACACAGAAGGTGGACAAGAAAACTTAACTCTTGCCACTGCGACCCTTGACACCTATTTAAAGCGACACATCATTCAGGTCACCTGCTTGTGGGTTGGTTCCCAGTTTGGCAGCAGTTGATTTTATTTTGAAATAGCAGGTTGAACAAAAATAATAATCAAAATAATTATGTTGTTTAGCCGACGTGTCACAGGGGATGCAACATGTCGAGGCACGTACCCTGTGGATCAGGCTGGGGGTGGGTTTGTTAGGCTGGAATCCTCTTTCTTTCCAATCGCACAAATCCCAGTGGGCACCATGGACAGACATACCACCCACGACAGTATCCCTCCCAAGATGATTAGCTTTGGTTACACACAATGCCCATTTTGTGGGCTTGGGAACCATGCCCATAGAAAGTTTTCATGCGGACTGATGTTTTCTGTATAATGCAATGGATGAAGAAAGCAACACAGCATCGGACACAGCATCTCTATAGCCTGAGTAGGACACATGTCTTCTTTTCCTTTCGGCTTTTCCCCTCACGGGTCGGCACAGCGAATCAATGTCCTCCATCTATCCCGGTTTTGTGCATCCTCTTCCCTCACACCACCTACCTTCATGTCCTCTTTGACCACATCCATAAACCTCCTCTTCGGTCTTCCTCTCGGTCTCCTGCCTGGCAGTTCAAGGCTCAGCATCCTTTTCCCGATACAGTCGCTCTCTCTCCTCTGGACATGTCCAAACCATCTCAGTCTGGCCTCTCTGACTTTCTCTCCAACGCCTCTAATATGAGTTGTCCCTCTAATGTACTCATTCCTGATCCTATCCAACCTGGTCACTCCCAAAGAAAACCTCAACATCTTCAGCTCTGCTACCTCCAGCTCTGCTTCCTGTCTTTTCTTCAGTGGCACCATCTCCAGTCCAAACATCATGGCTGGTCTGACCACTGTTTTATACACTTTTCCTTTCATCCTAGCTGAAACCCTTCTATCGCACATCACACCTGGCATTTTTCTCCAGCAGCTCCAGCCTGCCTGGACACGCTTCTTCACCTCTTTTCCACACTCTCCATTGCTCTGGACAGTTGACCCCAAGTACTTAAAATCCTCCACCTTCTTTATCTCTTCCCCCTGTAGCATCACTCTTGCACTTGGATCCTCTCATTCACACCTGAGTAGAACACATGTACACAACTATAAACAAACTGACAGGTTTGCATTTTTTTAGCTCGTAGTTTAACAGTAGTTCAGTGTTTAGCACACCGGCTTCACAGTGCAGAGGTTGCATGTTCGAGTCCCGCGCTGGCCTCCTGTGTGGAGCTTGCATCTTCTCCCCGGGCCCGCGTGGATTTTCTCCGAAACCTCCGGTTTCCTCCTACATGCCAAAATGCATGCATGCATGACAGGCTAATTGAACACTCAAAAATTGTCCCGAGGTCTGAGGGTGAGAGTAATTTGTTGTTTGTCTCTGTGTCCTCGGTGATTGGCTGGCAACAAAATCAGGATGTCCCCCGCCTAGTGCCTCCAGACGGCTAGGTTAGGCTCCACCACCTTCCGCAACTCTAATGACGATAAAGCGGTCTGGAAAATGGATGGATGCATGGCAAGCAGCATTAAAATTCGGGTTGCATGAATGACTCAATCATAGAGTGGTCGTCTCCCAACCTATAGTATGTGAGTTTGATTCTCAACCCTTGTGAAAAGTGTCCTTGAGCAACATCCCAAAGCCTCACTGATGCCTCCTGATGCTGCATCATCAGTAGATAAATGAGAATATAGCGTGAAAGCATTTTGAGGACCCAAGGTAGAAAAGCAGATAAAGAAGACCACAGACTTGTGGAGAAAGCAGTGACACATTCCAATGTGTCATTGACCCCACTTAAGCTTAAATATGAGGCCAGGCACAATTTTATATGAAACATTAAACGTGACGAGATCAGAACCATAGCAGATGATGGAAATTTCTAGCAGAAGCATGAATTCTCCAATGACAGAGACATCATTCATCAACTTGGAGCAAAACAAACATTTCAGAACACAACAGCCTGCTTCATGCTATTTCCAGCAAAAGAAGAATAACCGTCTCATGCAGTGTGCTTGTCGTTGTAACAGCGAGCTCACATGTGCACAACTTTGTCTAATGGGAAACACCACAACAGATCAGCAGGGGTCTGCATGGTGGAAATTTGTGGTATTTGCAAATAAACTCCATCTTTGGTGGAGTAAATTATTTATTTCATTCCACTTTGTTAGTAGAGGCTCAAAAGTATTTTTTTGCCTTTGTTGGTTTGCTCTGATAAACCAAAGCTGTACAATCCCCAATAGGTTACAGAGAAACTAGTCAACGTCAAGTTCGAAATATCAAGTTACAAAGTCTTGAGAACCCACATCCTGCAATTGTCTTTGCTTCACAGGACACATTGGATGTTTACACAGCATTATTGTATCCTAGATGCAATGGATACAACCCAATCTGTGGTGGATGTGAAAAAAGATCAGGCGGATGTTCCAATCCTGTCATTAAAAGTACTTAATGTGAAAACATTTACCGGTGATGGATCACTATAACCAGACGACAACCCTGATTGAGATAATAGCTTTGAACTGCATTGAGCAAAACATTGTACAGACGCTGACCAGTCATCCCATTTTAAAACAGCATGACGAATGGATGTTATCGTCCGTTGATCAATGGATATCCAGATGGATAACTGACTGGATGGTTTGACTTTAAATAATTCAACATATTTGGCTTTCTTTTGGCTTCACAGTTTCGTGAACGATTTGAAATCCTCAGGGATTTATGAAGTAGGGTATACATATCAGGTTCTCAGAGAATGGTGGGAATGGGGTAGTCGGTACCTGAGGGCTGAGGGTTAACGTAACATTCTGGCTTTACATTTAGTAGACTGTCTAAGTCCTCCCCTACTGCTGAGGTGCCGGAAATCAAAGCAATAACATTAGGGACTAAGCATGACCATACTTGGCATAGCGGATTGTTCATATGCATTGACAGCAAAGGGATTTAAATTTGATCATTTTGGAGATAGATTATGTTTATTGTACGTCTTTGTTAAAAGTATTCAGGAAAGATACACATCAAATATACATTTGATGACTGAATGATAAAAAAAACAAACCTCATGGCAAAGGATGGTTCTTTACAATGCATTTTTAGGTTTTAGTGATTCCATGAGATTCTCACACGCTTCAGATTTAAGCCCATCTTCTTTTTGCATAACACAAAAGACTAATGTGATAATTATATGCTTGCTGTAGATGCAGAGACGAGGGCTTTCATAGTCATTCAGGCAAGTTGAGCTTTCCGCTGTTAAAGCAAATGTCTCCCTGGGAAAACCCTCCGACTACACAGCAAAACATGATCTTCAAACCAGACTTAATGTGTCCTAATAGCAGCTGTGGTTCAGCATAATATGTGAATACTGCAGTTTGGGATGAGGTCTTTATTCCCACGTGATATGTATATGCTCGTCTTAGTTTTCCACTGTCGGTGCAAGTTCTGCTTGGCTGCTCTGCGGGCAACCTGATCATTGCCTGCTAGTGTTGGCATAACCTGGGCAACGTTGCCCACTTTGGTTTTGGCGGCTGTGTTTTTTGGCCGAGCTGTACAATTTCTAACAACTCTTTTCAAGCATAACTATGAAAATGAAGTAAACCACAAGTCTGTGGTAAAACTAACACACCAGTCTTATTCAATGGCACAGTGTTATACTGTACACTGAAATGACTCCTTCAAAGGTATTGTGATGGAATACTCATTTGTGCAGAGGAGAAAGGTGTCTTTGTTACATGTTTGTTGTAGCGGCAGACACCTCTTAGGTTTATATTAGAGCAAACATGAAAGGGCTTCAAATGACAGTTTGACAAATATTTCACGGCATGATGTTGGAAAATAATTACACGCATTGTTCTTAATGCTCCTTACAATGACACGTTTTTTTAGCTATTCATAGCTACTCAAAATTTAGCAAAACTCTAAATCACTGATTTGCAATCTTGATTTAGCCAAGCTCATATATTCGAATGTTGAGTTTAGTTTTGCTTTTTTGAATGTTGCTGTGCCGATGATCATTTTGTCTTTGGGAGCCTTTTACTGAGCAACTTCATCTTTATTAAGATCATAGAGTCGCTTGTTCTGTAGCCACAAGGGGACACAAGCCAGTGTCTTCTTGTGCCGGTCCCAAGCCCGGATAAATACAGAGGGTTGTGTCAGGAAGGGCATCTGACATAAAAGCTCAGCCAAAACAAACATGTGAATCAAACCTCTGAGGATAGAGGACACTGATTCGCTGCGGCGACCCCTTGAAGGGAAAAGCCCAAAAGAAAGAAGATAGCTACTGACAATTTAGTGAATTCTTAACGAATAAAATAATCATTACGTCTGTGTAAGCTCTCAGTCGTACAGGAGTGGTCCATCGATGAAAAAGTTTCTTGAGCCGTCATCTGTACTTCTCTGAAGGTGTCACACTTTTTGCTTTTTATCCAAGACGCTTTGTCTGCGAACTAAAGTCTGGCCGGTAGTTTCGGCCCTATATATATCCCTACTGTCCAGACATGGCGGTCTCTCTCTTCTATCATTGGTCCCTGCTCTCAGGTGTGGGGGAGCAGAAGACTACTCCCAGGGGATCCACTGATTACTTCTATTGTCCTGACTGATTACTTCTATTGTCCTGCCTGTATATTTGGTCTGGTGCCACCTCATCAGCATAACTAAGCCTATGTTGCCTAAGCAGTCTTTTGTACGAACGATCCAAATTGAACCTCACCCCACCATGGCGGTTTAGTGAAGGATTTTGCTGGTTTATGAAAATAGCTTCTTTTACTCCCCTTTCAAACTATCTATTTTCTTTGTCTAAGATTTTCACCTCATTGTTGTCAAATGAGTGGTTGCTAGGTTTTAGGTGCATATGCATTGCAGATTGAGGCCCCCTAATATGTTTTGTCTCCTTTTCTCTACCTTTGACGCTTGTTGGTATTAGTTTGGCCCTATGCTGGAGAGCACTCACAAACTGTGCTTACCCTCAGTGGTCAAATGTCAAAAGGAAATAATAGGGAATGAAACAAAACATTCAGAAGATACTAAAAGGAGAGGAGTAACAGTACCTTACTGTCACGGTTTGCTAGGTGGTGATGGCGGGTGCAGATCCCAAAAAGCAGGCAGGAGTGAGTAGGAGGTTGTTTGACAAATTGTATTAAAATAAAGGTCAGCAGGAACAAAATGTAAAACATCAAAATCATCTGAATGGAAAAAATACAAAGTAGCAAAAGAAGACCAAAAGTAAAAGTCCGCCAAGGTTAAACAAACACATGCACAGCATGCAGCAAACAAGCAGCAAACAAACAATAAACCGGAGCCGGATGGTTGCGCCGGGTGTCCCTTTAAGTGTCAATGATTAAACGACCAGCACCTGCGAGGCTGCAGGCAGGGTTGACGTCACTACCCGCTGGTCGCCAATCTGATCGGGACGACCAGCACCTGTGCAGGTGTAGGCGGGGCCAACAGCGCCCCCAGTTGGTCGCCAACCAGATCATATCACTTACATTGCAGGAGTTTCTGAAAAACTACAAAGAGTCCTTTGGCAACACACAATTCCTACTTATTTCAAACCGATAAACACTGTAAGGCAAAAATTAGTGCATCCAAAAGATAGGCTGCCAAATGAAAAACAAAGTAATTTAGTTTACTCAATATATTGTAAAAATGAAAATTTTATATTGTAAAAATGAAAATTGTAAAGAGTAATACATTGGGGAGACTAAACAAATGCTCAAAAAAAGAATTTAGCAACAACGCAGGGATAATACTAGTGGGCCTCAATCTGCAGTACATATGCACCTAAAAGCTAGCAACCACTCATTTGATGACAATGAGGTGAAAATCGTGGCGAAAGAAAATAGATGGTTTGAAAGTGGAGTAAAAGTAGCTATTTACATAAAACAGCAAACTCCTTCACTAAACCGCCATGGTGGGGTGAGGTTCAATTTGGATCGTTCGTCCAACAGACTGCTTAGGCAACATAGGCTTAGTTATGCTGATGAGGTGATACCAGATCAAATGGGGCAATCAGGCCAGTCATTAGTCAGGACAATAGAAACAATCAGTGGAGCCGCAGGCAGTAGTCTTCTGCTCCCCCCAACCTGAGAGCAGGGACCAATCATAGCAGAGTCCGGCACCGCCACGACTGGACAGTAGGGATAACAGATGACGGCTGAAGAATCATTTTTATCATCTTTCTACATTCTTTTTTTATTTTAGTTGTAAGTTTTGGCAACAATGGTGTCAGAGAACTGATTTGTTGATTTCATAAACTGTTTCTTGAAGAAATCAAGGCAGAATTGAGTGCAATATTTATTGTCAGCAATTGGATTCGATTGGATATGCCTTTATTAGTCTCACAGTGGAGAAATTTACATTTCACAGCAGCAAATTGGCAACTCAGTCTCTAAAAACAAATATGCAGTTACCTACGGGAAGTGTGCAGTATGCTGTGGACCAAACGTTACTCAAGTGGTTACTCTGGTCTGATGATCAGCTGTCACTAATTTGCTTTTCATAGTAATAATGCTATCATACCAACTAGTAAAAAATATAATCATTGAATAATAATAACAACATAATGTGATAACATTTGTCCATCTGTCTACCCTGCCCCCCTCCCCCTCCTCTTTCTCTTCACGTGTGTGTCTGCAATTCTACCTTCCCTCCTTTATCACGAATATCGACCAATCACGTGTGGCTTTAACCGAAGACTGGTTGCGGGGAATAGAGGACAAAAAAGTTGGCTCCCATTTCAGGCTCCTTGTTAGGAACCAGCTCTCTTCGTTCACTTCAGAGATCCGGTTCAATGAACCGGCTCGTTCGCGAACGGCACATCACTAGTACACATCTGATGTTGCTCACAGTGGTCCTCAGAGTGCTCAGGGAGCTTGAGTGTCTGCTCAGACACATGAAAAATTAGAGGGAACATTGCTGTGGACTTAAGCCAAGTAGGAAATAAAATTTAACAGATTTTCAATTCTTCTAAAAATATTTTAAAAAAACCCAAACCGCTCCACTTTTAATCAAATTCAGTCAAATGAGTAGTAGCAAATATCCTATTTATGACATACTGTAGGGACAACCGACAAGCAAAGAAAAGTAGTCCATACCACTAAAACCAATTAGCCATGGCACAAGACAGCAGATCAGCCAGACGGACATACTGAAGTTGAACACTGTCGGCATATCTTGAAACAAATTGTGAGCCTGACAATCAGACAAAATGAATGAAGGCTCTCTGAATGATGTTGGATTTGCGGTTTAAAGCACTCCACTTTCTCCCGCAGACATGCTGGATTCCAACAACCTTGTGACCTCCGAAGGTCTGCTTAACAGTTCGTCTTACCACACCTTCCTGCTAGATGAAGAGAAAGGAAGACTAGTGGTGGGAGCCAAAGACCACATTTTCTCCTTCAACCTCCTCAACATCAGTCAGGATATTGTACAGGTAAAACAAAGCCTCGAGGGTCATGTCTGGCAGACTACATGCAATCAGAGTTTAATGTACCTCAGGCATCTTCTGTTAGGTTTGGACCGGAAAGTGTCTCATTAATATTACAAGGCAGCGCCATCGCACGCCATCGCATGCTGCGGCAGGCACGATAGCCGCCCTATGTTCACCTGGATGAATAATAGAGTAAACTGAAACAAAGTGGGGAGCAAATCGCACATTGACCCTTTCAACCTGCATATAGTTGATACATACACACATGTGCATATGGAAGGAATTATTCTTTTTTGGTTTGCATTTCCAGATACCTTGGCCGGCGTCTCCCATCAGGAGAGATGAATGCAAGTGGGCCGGAAAAGATCTCTCGGTACGAAAGTTTCATATTTTTTACTTTAATTTAGGGGAATGAGAATCACGAAACACTGGACATGATGTTATTCTGTCCATTTGTGCCAATGGATGGTCCGCACATGAGATTTAGCCTTGATGTTGAGAGTGGTGTGGGAGCTGTGCCTCAGGGATGGGAAGGTTGTGAATTTGGGACACATCATCAGTAGTGCTCCAAAGAATCATTGGGTGTTTCGGCCTTTCATCACTTGACACCCTCATCGATGGTGGCCAGCCACACGTTGATCACGCCCGTGCTTGTGTCCCATGCCCAATCAGATGTTCAGAAGCTGGTGGGGGGAGGGGGGTCTTAGGTTGCTGACCTATGAGCCCACAAGGGTCCTTCCTCTTCATCCAGATCCAGTGGCTGCTTCTTTCTGCCGCTTCAGAGAGTGACCTAACTGTGTGCCGCAGAGCCTGTCCATGGATGCCCAGGTCTTTTAGCAGTTTGATGGTGGAGGAAGCCACAAACCCTCTACATCCAACTTCAATGGGATAGACCTTGGCTTTCCATCCTCGCTGTTGCGCATCTACTGCGAGTTCTGCATAGCGCAGATTCTTGCGCTCATAGGCCTCTTCAACTGAGTTTTCCCAAGGGACTGTAAGTTCTGTGATGTAGACAGCCTTGAGTGAAGGGGACCAGAGCACCAAGTCTGGTCTTAGGGTGGTGGCTGCAATCTCCGCTGGGAATACCAATTGCTGGCCAATGTCAACCCGCATCTTCCAATCCCGGGCCCTGGCCAGCTGTCCAACCTCTAGTTTTGCAGGAGGATGTTTGGGCTTTTTCTCTCCCTCTCGGATAAAAGTCAACGGTGCTGTGCTGGAAGTGGTGGCTCTCATGGGCAAGGAGTTGATGGTATTCCTATTGCTCTCAAGGACAACTGCCAAACTCTTCAGGACCTGGTTGTGCCTCCAGGTGTAGCGGCCTTGTGTGAGGCTGGTCTTACAACCGGTCATGATGTGTTTGAGAGTTCCTGGAGTTGGACAGAGGTCACAGGTTGGATCTTCGCCATACCATTGGTGGAGAAAAAACAAACAGGACTGTTAACCAAATTAATTTACTAAAAAAATACAAATAATGAGGTTAAATTTGCTTCTGGTTAATTTTGTCCAACCAGGCATTCAAAAAATGAACAAAACAAAAATGTCTGTTTATGCAGTTAATAGCGCAAAGAAAATAGATTAACTTCATTGTTTTTGATAGAGCATATTCATAGAATTCATATTTTTAGCAATCCTGTGGACAACATACTGACACGCTCGCCTCGGTTCTGATGGCAATCTCAGCAAAAACTCTGAAACCAGTATTTGACCTTGATTATTGTTAAAGCTTTGGGAAGCTCCACTTTAAAGAAGAAGACGGGGCAAATATCTATGACACATCTGAAATCTACTGCAATCCATGCATGAGCAATATGTAGTTTCTTATATAACAGGATATCCCACATTACATAAGAAACCGTAAATGTGCAACATCAAATACATTTGTTAGTCATTGTAAAATATTTTGTATGCGTGAGTGTGTGTGCATGTGTGTGTGTGTGTCCATGTGTGTGTATGCGTGTGTGTGTGTGTGTGTGTGTACGCGCGCGTGTGTGACGCGTTCACAGAACAGAACAGAATCATCTTTATTGGCAAGTATGGAGAACACACAGGGAATTTGTTTCCGGTACAACACGCTGCACTAGTATCATCATCAAAACATTGCAAAGTGGCATTATACAGTTCCATTTGGGCTATTGTTCAAAGAGTTCAAAGAGTTAATGGCTTGGGGGAAGAGCTGTGATGGTTTTTAGTTCCACGTCGGTGCCGCCTCAATAACAAACACCTTGGTGGTTTGTGTTTTTTTCCCTTTTATCACTGCAACACTGCAACATAGTATGGTGGGAGGGATAGGAGAAGTTACATTGGGTTTCTGTCTCAGAAATATGTGACTTCCTTGTTAGCTCTCCCTTAACAAAACATTGTCCATATCAAATCAAATACTTGTAATTGCTCGACGTAGTGTAACATCCGAGTTACGACCGGCGCGAGTTACGACCACCAGCACTTACGACCACGACCGCCAGACCTTTTTTTTAATTCTACGACTGTCACCGCTACAGCCAGCAACACGACAGAGACAGAGGTCCGTGCAGGATGATTTATTTAGGTACAACACAAGGTGCTGGTCCCAAAAAGAGGAGGAGCAATGGGAATCCCGACAATGGCGAAAAATAACTTGCACATGGTGGTGCAGAAAATGGGATGAACACCGACGATATACAAAGTCCAGGGTAATACAAAGTACAAATACAAGTTGACAGCATCCCGTTTTAGCGTCCTGATGAAGGAATTGACAGCATTGGAAGCGGGGAGGCGTGGCCCCGCCCCGAGCTGTCAATCCGAACGTGACAATATCAAAGTAGGAAAAAATGAGTATAAAAAATAACTGTTTCTTAACAAACCCATACGACAATTTTCTCATCCCACTAGCACAGTAATCGGGGGCGGGGGTGTCCACCGACGCCTCGGCATATGGGATCGCCGCCACGCAGTCGCCGCGTCAGGCTCACATGGTCGGCCTTTTTTTGTGACAGTTCGTTCTGCTGTGGGGCGAGATGGCGGGTTAGGAGAGTCGGCGTTGCAGACGGCCCCTGGGTCGGGCCGCACGTCGGCATGGGGCGCGGCCGGGGAGACGGCAACCGGGAGAACTTTTTTGCTTCGGCGTCCTTTGGAGTCCGAGCATGTGTGCTGGGTGTCCGTTAGCAAAGACAGCGATTTTTGGACAGCTCGCATGCGTGGGAAGCCGCCTGTGCTCCGACACGGTCATAAAGATCGATAATACGAAATATAAAATTATTAAAATGACACTAAAAGTTATAAGTTTTATAAATGAACTTTCAACATTTTGGTATCTAATAGTATTCAATAGAAAATGTTGCTTCGAAACAACAGATTGACATTGTATACTATCCTGTCGTATAGGAGATGCAAGCGTGTCGTCATTTGTTATGAAGACGTGTCGGCCACGTCGCCATTTTAAATGCTTTTCGATTGACGATCGTTTAACTTACGATCGTTTTTTCGGAACGGAACCCGGTCGTAACTTGGATGTTACCTGTATATACAGAAAAAGGGGGGAAAAGAACACTTTCAGGATTAATTGCATGGTGTCACTAAATGCATCACACACAGAAAAAAATGGTTGCACAACAAATAATAATGTCAGCTGCGACATTTGGCTCAATTATGTTAACTTTAAATAACTGTAATACTGTATTTTTTTGTCATGAGGTAGGGTGAGCCCAGCAAAAACCAACACACTATTACTCTTATGCGCTAGCGCACAGAGAGAATATGATGCCTCGTGTCATCCTGCTGTTTGTTCCTGAGCTGAGACTGGCCAGGACAAGGATTTTGTGCAAAAAGATTTGAATGCCCAGTAACTCCTTCATGCACTATCTGTAAACATTAAGGCATGAGTAGAGTGGCCTAAATGGTGATTTATCCCTAATTGAGAAAGAAAAACAGATTAACATTGTTTGTACACAAGTACACTATTGCGTGATGACACGATGTAGTTCACAGTCTACAGTGAAGTCAAAGTCTTGGAGGGTCAGCGTTAGCTTACAATATAACGTGAAAGAAAATCAACTACTTTTCTCTCTAATTCTCTGTTGAGTTGAGCTGCTTTTTTTAGCTATCTGTAACGATACGTCGTTCATTTTTGAGACGGTTTAGATGAGATAAGGATAATAAACTCAATATTCTGCCCATTTTCCCTTTCAGTCAGTGAGTCAGTCTCGCCTGGTCCATGACTTATTCTTTGTATTTTTTAACAGTTTATGTGACCCAATCTCACAGGTCAGGCTTCATATGCACATCAAATGAGGGATCCTGGTTGAAAACAAAATTTCCTAAAACGACCAAATTTAGCACATATGTGCTACACTTCAGATGACAATGCTTAACCTTGCAACTCCTTGCACTACTTTTGTAAAAAGCACATCATAGATTCCTGGGTGTGACAGCTGCAAAACTGCTGTCTGTGTGTGACCCATTAAAGCCAGATGATCTTTGTTACGCATAATTTGTGAGTTTTTTTTTTTTTCGCTGCCCTTTTTTTAATATGTGATGACACAGTTACTTTCATTTTAGGTCAGGTCTGCCTGCCATGTGAGACAAAGGTACAGAAAGAAATAAATACGCCACATGGCAGCGGAACAGTGGATACAAACACATTCAGATGTCACACGCAAGCAGCATCATAAATAAAATCCAGCAAAATGAAGGGTCGTATGCAAGCAATGAAAGCATGTGTTACAGAGCAGAAAGGCCTTCTCTGCTGGCCTAACATAATCAGACATCATTATCATAATTATAATAAAAGTCAATTTCATTAAAAAAAAAATATTTTTTTCTAAATATATATATATATAGAATTATTCTACATACTGTTTTCTTGATGTTATATTATATCCATTTGGTTATGCTCCTTTCAGTGTTGTAGTTTTAGGTCAGAGTTTTTAATCCAATCAGAATTCAGCTAGTTTGTGTCGCCAGGCTGTATGAAATCTGACTGACGCCTTCAGAATCAACAGTGAGGGCATCTGTGCGCTGTACATGAACGGGCACATGTAGTTGATATACAGTTGCGATGGCCAATCAGGTCACGAGTTGGCACAGTAAGGCCGCCTAGAGGGCCTCGCGTTGAACATGACGTACGCGTCCTGTGATTAGATACTCACTTTACCTCAGCCCTCAGCAGAGGCAGCGCTATGCAAATCAACCAAGGTGACAACAGATCATAGCCGGAAACTTTAGCAGAAAAACCAAGTATATCTACTCGCTTTTTTAACCCACAATGGCTGAAGGAGAGGACAACTCAGATTTCGTAGCAGATATACTCGCAAGGCCATTCTCAAGACGGACCTTTCAGGAGAAGCTAGACCTTGTGAGAGGAGGCCGGCCGACCCCCGACCTAGCTAACCTGTCCCAGGCGGGGAAAGGGTTTGTCCGCCATTTCCATTCGAGCAACTATGAGCGGTATCCCTGGCTTACGGCTTCCGATGAGCGCTGCAAATTGTTCTGCTGGGAATGCCTTTTGTTTGCAAAGGATCGTTTTGGCATTTGGAGCTACACTGAGCATCTCAGTCAGCATCTCAGGTGCTCCAAGCGCTCGCAGAGGCCAGGGCGCGGCGCAAGGCGACCTTCACGCACACTACCAACAACTCCACAGCAACATTCTGGACAACATTCTTTGCCAGATACAGAATCGATTTCAAGACCACGAAAAATTACTGTTTCAGACATACCGGAGAAAATTTCCGCAAACAGCCTTTTCCAGCTTAACACAAAGTCACGGCGTACTGTTGGATCTGCCCCGACTAAAAACAGAATTGACTGTAATATATGCCATGACTGATTTTGAAGGGAAAAGTCCAGCTGATCTCCTTGATTTTATTCGGAATAAAGAACTGAGTGAGAGTATGGCAAAACTTTACGCACTGGCTTGTTTGGCGGTGACAATCCCTGTGTCCACTGCTTCTGTTGAGCGGTCATTCTCGGCCTTAAAGCGAATTAAAACAAACGCCAGAAACATGACTGGACAGACGCGGCTTTCAGCACTGGACTCCATGTCGATAGAAAATGATTTATTGTTGGAAGTAAAACGCACAGACAAACTGCACAACAAAGTCATTGAAGTCTTCTTGAGGAAAGAAAGGAGAATGGATTTTGTATTTAAATAAGTGTTTTGGAGGACAACCGTTTTGGTGGGTGCAAACATTTTTATTTACTTATTTTTTCACTTTTAACATGTTTTTGAAATGTTATTTCATTCATATTAAATCAATGGTAAATAAATGAAATGACAAATCTACAAAAAAAAATGAAAAAAAATCTTGCTCTTCTGCAGTGTGTAAATAATGTGCATTGGCGCAGCTGTGTGATTGTAGTGGAAGTACTCAGAGACTTGTGTGATTGTGTCGCTGTCGCATGTAGGCCTATTCTCAAGAACAAATGAAAAAGATTTATTTACTTTTATTTTCAACAAATAGTTTGTTTTGTGAACGTCTTGTTGTTTTTCTTATATTAAACTGACATATTGTAATTTAGCGTAAAATCTTGTTAAAGATTGCATATTCTTGGTGGACTTAATAAAACTTTGTGGACAAATGATTTGAAATTTCCTTTTATTTTTAAGTGTTTGCAGTATCACGTAAAGTGACAAGTTCTAATTGCTGATGCAGATTTATTGATGTGTAATTGCTCCGGAAAATAGCCTGTGTTGTAGACGATTAAGGTGATGCCACGCCCAGTACTGCGTGCGTGTGCTTTTGTAAATGATATCTCCAGCCGTTGTGTCATAAATTATGGTATTACGAGGGATATTTGTTCAAGTCGGACTAAGCAGGAATTCACTGAAGGCCTAGGTGTGAAATGCATGGACCGCCACTGTTACAGAGCAATATCTCTCATTTCGCATTTCCACATGTGCACATTTTCTCAACGCGGGTGAATAATGGGAGACGTTTATAACTGTCCAATTGTGTAATTTACGGTAAATCAGATCAGGCACAATGTCTGGGAAAGCGGGAAGCATAATCGTAAACAATTGTGAAGGTGGACTCAGAAGCACAATGTCAATCTGGTGCACGAGCCACATACACATTTAAAACTAAGCACAGTGCACTATGTGTGCGATTGCACTAGATTACCGTTGTGTGTAATCTCAAATCACTTTTGGCATTTTTCCCCATGTGTTTGACTGCATGTTTTTTTTTTCCCACAGAACAAATGAAACACTTGAACCTCAAACCAATCCAACATGATGTCTTATTTTTGTCTCTATCCTTCAGAGAGAGTGCGCAAATTTTGTCAAGGTGCTGCAGCCGTTCAACCAGACTCACCTCTATGTGTGTGGAACCGGTGCATTCCACCCAGTGTGCTCTTACCTTGAGGTGGGAAAGAAATTAGAGGTATGTCTTTGATATTATACACTATATCTTTTCAAATCACTTCTACAAATCACTAGTTTTTGTTAAATGCAAGAGGTTCAAATAAACAATACGGTTCATGATGAAAATTGGCTTGCTTTAATCCTATATGATTCTTGTTATTATTTGAGGGAAGGGAATTGCTTTCTAAATCTGTCAAGGTTACTAAGTCATGCTGAAAACACAATGCCTTTAAAATAAATACATAGATAAATAAATACATAAATAAATAAAAGTTCAGGCAAGGAAATGGCTGTTCACTATCACTACACAGCAGAAAATGATTATTTTACATTGACATTGTTTTCAAATATAGTTTATTTGTGGTTCTTCCCATTCACATTTTTGGAACCGTATTAAACAATGTCACTACTGAATGAGAATGAATGCCTATTTGTCAAGATAAACTGTAAGAACCAAGAGTGACATGTTTGGGAGCTCAAATAAGGATACACACAACAATGAAGAGAGTTTTTATGAAATACTATTCGAAACATCAATGAAGCAATTTCCATTGAGCTGCCTAGTAGATCAACTTTGGTATAAATCTGACAAAAATTCATTTTCCAACTTTGGTAGGAATCAGACAAAATTTATGTTTTCCCACTAATACCCTTAAACCAAGCAGTTTTTGTCTGTTTTTGAGCATGGATTCATGAGACGTTTTGGTGTTGTCTACTCAGAAATAGAGCATAGGTTACCAAATTCCTAGTTTTCGTTTGAAATCGGATTCAGAGATGAGTTCATTTTAGGGTTACCAAATAAACACTTTTTGCAGAATAAATATAACCACTATATTTGGTGAGATATGAGGGGGAAGAAATGGATTTCAAGAGATGTCAGCAAACTATTTTTTTTTCTCGATGTTTACTCACCTGTACCTTAACTGACCAACTACTTTTTATGGGATTTAAAATGGAATATTAACAGCAAATTGCCAAAGTCCAATCAAGAGATATGTACCCTAGTTGTGATATGCCAGTGAATCAAAGTTTTAACACCCCCATACCACAGAGTAAATGAATGTTTTTTTCACTCAGGACAACATTTTCCGACTCCTGCCTCACACCGAAAACGGCAGAGGAAAAAGTCCTTATGATCCGAACCTCCTCACTGCGTCCATGCTTATCGGTGAGCCCCAGATACATCCATCCATTTCCCATACCGCTTATTCCTTATTAGAGTCGCGGGGGGTGCTGCATCCTATCCCAGCCGTCTTCGGGCACCAGGCAGGGGACAGCTTGAATTGGTTGCCAGCCAATTGCAGGCAACACAGAGATGAGCAACAAGTCACTCTCACACTCACACCTAGGGACAATTTAGAGCAGGGGTGCTCACACTTTTTCAGCATACGAGCTACTTATAAAAACAACCAAGTCAAAATGAATTGAATCAGCCAGGGACAGTAGCTGCTGACAGCCAGCCTCAAGCACATTCCAAATGTTCATTCAGTCATGGTGGAACGGTATTTGGACTTCATAATCTTCATGTAGGAAAAGGCTGACTCACATAAATATGTGGAGCCGAATAATGCAGTCAAGGAGGTAGCACATTTGCTCATGTTGAGCATTTTAGCGCAGAACGCTTGTTGGTGGATTATGCAATGGTAATTCAGGAAGTCTGCCTGCACTTGGCAATACGCATTTTGAAAATGACATTGCGAAGAAAAAGTCCACCTCCCATTCCGTATGAAAGTAATATATTTTTGCCTTCTTACTTGGTCCAGCTTTCTCACTCATTTTGATCACCATATGTTTTAGCAAGGGCTGAAAATCTGAAGTAATTTGCTGACTAGCTTGTAAATTTTGCTGCGCTTAGCGCCGTTGTTTACGCATGCGCGGCGACCTAAAGATCAAAATTTAGTTGTCATCTGAATGGTTGCCCTGTATGTCAATCAAGTGATGGGACGTTTGATAGGCAGATAATGTTTTTTTTACTGTCACGCTGCGATCGACCAGTAGATTGCCATCGACGTACCTGCAGCCTTATCATTCACTGATGTTACCTGTCATTCACGCCAAGTGGATGTGCTTTGTAGTTGTAATTTAGGCACTGAACACCTTCCCATTTATACGACTGCAAACTGTTTCACTCTGAACAAACCTTCAGAGAGCTTTTAGTTTGTCTCAGAGGACACTCAGCTATTGTATTGTTTGAAGTGAGTCAGTATTTAGTGAACAAAGAACCAGACAGTCATCTGTCACCAATCATTAGCAACCACTTTCTGTGACATCACACCATTTAACCAGACAGATGGGTGCTTTGCAGCCTGTCACTTCTCATCTCTACTTTTCTGTCTATTCACTTCTACACCTTATTATGGACACGCCCATTTGTATGCATTCTATCCTTCTCCCAAGTGTCCTTCCTTCACTTCTGCTCTCTTTTGTGTCTTGGTACAACATTTTCAATGGCGAAAAATAGAGCTCTTTCAACAAATGACCGAACCGTGCTGATATTCATTTATGTCCCAATGGTCTCAGATGGGGAATTGTATGCGGGTACATCGGCTGACTTCATGGGACGGGATTTTGCCATCTTCCGCACCTTAGGAAAGCATCATCCTATCAGGACAGAGCAGCATGATTCTCGCTGGCTAAATGGTGAGAACCAATTCTCTTTTGAAGTTTGCATATTATTTTGCCGGAATAGAACATTGCCCTCCCCCAAGTGTGCCAATCATCATAGACTGAGAAAGAATGACATGCGCTGGCGAGCCCGATCAGGACAAGCAAAAGGGAAAGAAGAGGAAATATTCTGGATCTGAGTAAATCAGTCAAACAGAACCAAAATGAGGGTGGCAAAATGAGGGAATCTGCTTTGTAAACTGTTGGTACTCAACCACTCTAATGTACTGTATCCTGTTAAGACCATAATACATTTTCCATAATTTTTTGTTAAGACTTTTGCTGTTGGTTGGATTTATTTATGTTGTCTGAGCTGAGACAGTTACATGGCTTGTACTTCAGGAATGAGTATATTTGGGAGTACATCTGATCTGTGACTTCATGCTGCCCTTGCTTTAGACTTTTCTCCACATTTGGACAAGACCTGATTCACATATTAAATTCCATATTTTTTTCCCTCTTTGCACTGCCATGATCCATATCCCAACTATTACATTTGAGAACAGAACAAATAACAGTTAGAATTGCGTGCCGTGCGGCGCAAGAGGAGCTCAAACCCTTATGATTAAATCAATAATTTTTTAGTGTATCTATTTTGCTCAATATGCGTCTCTCTACATGTGAGGCAGATCCCAGGTTCGTTGGTGTCCATCTGATTCCAGAGAGCGACAACCCGGAGGACGATAAAATCTACTTGTTCTTCAGAGAGAACGCCATTGATGGAGAGTACGCTGGGAAAGCCACACAAGCTCGAATTGGCCAGCTCTGTAAGGTATGAACAATAATACGCCCTTCCTTGCATTCTCACAAACTCACACAGGCTCAATCACACACTACTTTATGTGAAGAGGCCTCAATACTTAGCCCTTGGAAAAAAAAAGAAAAAAGGGTGGTGTATGAGAAGCTTCTTACAAGATAGAGGGCTTGTATCCAGTAATATCACCTCATATGATAAAATGTTGAGAAAAATACTAAATGACACAAAACGCTTCCAATCAAAGATGAGCTAAATGCCATCACTGAAATTTCTACAGGATGGTCTCTAGAAAAAAGAAAAGCTTAATTACTGGTCTTGAGATGTAAAATACTACTCTTAAATTCTCAGAATGACCTCGGGGGCCACAGGAGTCTGGTGAATAAGTGGACCACCTTCTTAAAGGCTCGTCTCACCTGCTCTGTGCCAGGAAGTAACGGCATTGATACACATTTTGATGAACTACGTAAGTTAGGCCTAAATCAATTGTACAATTCAATGGAGTAATTGTAAATGCCTTTACGGTTTGTTGGTCTGTTTTTGGCTTTTAGATGATGTTTTTTTGATCAGCACTAAGGATCCCAAGAGCCCAATTATCTATGCAGTGTTCACCACATCCAGGTATGACAATGGAATAATTTTTAGGGCTACAGCCTGACCAAAATAGTTTATTTTAGGTTGAAGGACATGCTGACATTTGGTAGGACAAATATCGATTGATTAATCCTCTGATTATTGTAAATATTATATACGTCATGAATGATGCAGGAGGACCCCAAAAAAAGCAGGCATGAAGGAGGTGCAGGGTGAATTTGACAAAATGGACACATCAAACACCAAGAAAACTAAATCCCCCAAACTTTCCAAAGTCACGAAACCAATAATTTAAAGTAACAAATAAACCCACGGCATTAGCAAAAACTATAAAATGATAAACACAAACCAAAAGAAGCAGATACAGAAATAATGACACGACACTGAGTGGTTGGGCCGAGTGTACTTTCAACAGAAAATGTACAAATTAAAAATAAGGTCCTCAATAAGATTGCCACTCAAATCTCAGAATTTTGATTTTATTCTCAGAATTCTGACTTTAATCTCATAATTCTCACTTTCAGAATTCTGACTTTATTCTCATAATCCTGACTTTAATCTTATAATTGTTACTTTCAAGTCAGAATTTTGAGAATAAATTGTGAATTATTAGATTAAAGTCAGAATACTGAGAATTAAGTCAGAATTCAGATTTTTAAGTCAGAATTCTCAGAATAATGTCAGCGTTCTGAGGTTAGAATGAGAATCTTGCCAACCTTATTTTTTTTTCTTCGTTGTCCCTCATCCTTCTCCGGGTACTACAGTTCCCTCTCACATTATAAAACCATGCATGGCATGTTAGTAGAACAGTTAAAAAATGTCCCAAGGTGTGATTGTGAGCGCGGATGGTTGTCTGCATATTTCCTCTTGTTTTTTTTTTTTTTTTTTTTTTTTTTTTTTTTTTTTTTTTGGGGGGGGGGGGGGGGGGGTAAAAAAACACACACAAACAAAACGTGATTTTAAATGATGTGTGCCATTCAGGTCAATTCCTTGCACAACTTGCATTGCTCACTCAAGCTTTGCTTGTAAAAATAATTCTTCACATCCTGTCTCACGGCACATCTATATAACCTCATCAATGAAATTCATTCACCCATCCACTATCCGTTCCGCTTTGTCATCACTTGGGTCACTGGTAGTGCTGGAGCCAACCCCAGCTGTCTTTGGGTACTATGAACCAGTTGCCAGCCAATCACATGGCATACAGAGACAAAGTACCATCTGCGCTCACATCTGCTTAATATTGACCCGAGTGTTACTTCTATTCATCTGCCGTAAATGGTTACCATAACTAAAATTAAATGCAGTTGGCAAACTTCAATTTGGCAGATTTTATTGAACTAAATTGAATTGGCCCTCATCATTTCATAAGAATTAATGAATTTACATCTGCATGTGTTCTTTTTTGTTTTCTGCATGTATTTTTTTTTTGTTTTGTTTTCATACCATTAGCAACATCTTCAAAGGCTCAGCCGTGTGCATGTACAGCATGACTGACATCCGAAGAGTCTTCTTGGGTCCTTACGCTCATAGAGATGGACCTAACTATCAGTGGGTGCCCTTCCAGGGGCGAGTTCCGTACCCACGTCCCGGCACAGTGAGTGTATTCATCAAAATGAAATAATTCCAACTCGAACAGCTGGGATAAACTGAGGATTCACTTTCTCTGCAGTGTCCCAGCAAGACGTTTGGAGGATTTGGTACCACCAAGGATCTTCCTGATGAAGTTGTCGTGTTTGCCCGAAGCCACCCGGCCATGTTCAATCCTGTCTACCCAATTAACAATCGACCGATCATTGTGAGAACTGACGTTGACTATCAGTTCACACAGATAGTAGTGGACAAAGTAGAAGCGGAAGATGGACAGTATGACGTTATGTTCATTGGCACTGGTATGACAAGTAAAGAGGCTCTTTGGAAAAATGAATGTACTTCACGTAATGAATACTATCGTTTTGTACCAGATGTCGGAACAATTTTGAAAGTGGTATCGATCCCAAGAGGCTCGTGGCATGACCTGGAGGAAGTTCTGCTGGAGGAAATGACTGTTTTCAGAGTAAGTTTTTCCTCACCTCAATTCTATAACTGTTATCCTTGAAGGTCATCTAATTTTACCATACTGTATCTTACAGAAGCCGACAGCCATCACAGCGATGGAGCTCTCAACAAAGCAGGTATTTCTAATCAACAGAAAAACAATCGTCACGCTGACGTGTTCAAAACAAGTCTATTAATCGGCACAGCCAGAGATAAAGCCAGGCATGGTAATTTGTGTCATTTGATTTTCACAATCAAATAATACATTCTGGAGAGTAACCCTTTTTATATCAGTAGCCAACACATGTGAATAGGCCTTTTAGCCAATAAGGGACTGGTACCGGCAACCATCATTAGATTGAATCGCCGGGAGTAAACCATTACTGCATAAAGATACAATGGTTTGCTATTGATTGATAAGGCCAGACAACAAAAACAAAACTAAAAAAACAAATGACACCCGTTTCACAAATCCAAGTGTTTAGAACCTTGGCACAAACCCTCCATGTTGTGTTGAAAAAAAATTACTATGTTCTGATTTATTTGTGCAGCAACACCTGTACCTGGGCTCAGATATGGGTGTATCCCAAATGCCCTTGCATCGCTGTGAGGTTTATGGAAAGGCCTGCGCCGAATGCTGCCTGGCTAGGGATCCCTACTGTGCTTGGGATGGGACCGAGTGCTCCAGATACTTCGCCATGGCCAAGAGGTAATGGGCACATGTGTTAAATAAGGGGTCAGGGGGCGTTGGGCACATACAATACAATACAATACATATTGATTTATATAGCGCTTTAACAAGAGCTGGAGCTTTAATAAAGTGATTGTGACAAACATGAATGGTTGTCAGCATGATACCTTGTGATATGTGTGATATGATCTCATTTAATTTTTATTGTTTTGAAACGCTGCTCCCATGCCTTTGCACCCTAACTCAATTTGTGTTTAGGAATCTTAAATGTATTATAAGTAAATTTGAGTCCTCACATTATTCCAACACAAAAGCAAAACTTTCAAAATATTAACGCTGCATTGGTGACATTGTGTGTTTCGTCAGAGTATTAGCTGGATGTGGACCGTGAATATCGTTTTAACCATTTATGTCCTAATTAGGGAGGTAGATTCAATGAGAGATGAAGAAACAAAAAATTCCAAAACGATCTATCTGTATTTTTACATCACTAAATTTGACACATAAATGCAACTCAAGTGTCACACATAACACACAAAGACGACCACACAAGATGTGTACTGAAATGACTGACAACACTGATGCTCTTAAGTAAGCGCTGACTGCGGAGGTGATCACAGAAATGAGCCAGGCGACTGCAGAGAAGACATAAACCCTGGCCAAAATACAATGCAAGTTTTATTCAAATCTGTGTTTACCAAAACAAATGTTGGTGATGTTACGGGGTCTGCATGACCAAGAAGCAGTTTTGTCAAACTGTATTTCGTTTATGATATTTAAACCCACACAAAACTCCCCTGGGTTTATTGATTTGCATGCGCAACAACAACCTTGTGCTCCGAGGTAAAAAAAAAAACATGAAAAAAACACAGCAACCTCAGTACTCATAATCTACAAGATCGCCGCTGACTGCCCTTATTTTTCTGTAGGCGAACCAGGAGACAAGATATAAGGAATGGTGACCCTCTTACGCAATGTTCAGATCTGCAGCAACAAGGTACAGTAATGATAATGATGAAGGTTGAATTGAAGATGTTGGTGTTCGTTCAACTGTTAGCATCTTTCTTCTTTGAAATGTTGCAACAAATAACTGGCCTTATATTTATTTGCACAGTGTGCTTTTAATTTGGAATTTGATACAGTCTAATGAGTGCAATGAAAGTATGTGCCTAAATGTGAATTTATGAGGTCTTTTTAGTGACAAGTATCTGCATTGGCAGAAGCTGAATGAAGGCATAAAAAAGAAATCTAATGAAAAACAGCACCCTGGATTGAATGGGAACATTTACATTTTCCAAAGTACTGTATATATTTTTTTCTCAGAATTCAAATTACATTGTGCCATAGCGTCTGTGTAGGCTCTCAGTCGTACAGGAGTGGTCCATCGATGAGAAGGTTTCTTCAGCCGTCATCTGTACAAAAGTGAAGGTTTCGGACGTTTCGCCTCCTATCCAAGAGGCTTCGTCAGCGAACTAAAGTCTGACTGGTCGTATCGGCCCCATTTATATATCCCTAATGTCCAGACATGGTGGCGCCGGACACAGCTATGATAGGTCCCTACTCTCAGGTTGGGGGGGGGGGGGGCAGGGGACCCCTCCCTGTGGCCCCACTGATTGTTCCTACATTCCTGACTAGCGACTGGCCTATTACCCCCACTCCCCCCGGTATCACCTAATCAGCATAACGACCCTCATCAGCATTGCGAAAGTTGCCTAACCTAACCTAACCTGTTTTGCCTAAGCAGGCTATTGTATGAACAATCCAAATTGAACCTCACCCCACCAGACCGGTTTAATGAAGGATTTTGTTGTTTTATAAGAATCGCTTCTTTTACCCCCCTTTCAAACCATCTATGTTCTTTCGCTAAGATTTTAACCTCATTGTCGTCAAATGAGTGGTTGCTAGCTTTTAGGTGCAAATGTACTGCCGATTGAGGCCCACTAGTATTGTCCCTGCGATGTTGATAAAGTCTTTTTTTGAGAATTTGTTGAGTCTCCCCAATGTACTGCTCTTTACAATTTTCATTCTTACAATGTATGGAATAAACTACATTAGTTTGTTTTTCATTTGGTAGCCTATCTTTTGGATGCACTAATTTTTGCTTTTCGCTGACGAAGCCTCTTGGATAGGAGGCGAAACGTCCGAAACCTTCACTTTTGTACAGATGACGGCTGAAGAAACCTCCTCATCATTGTGCCATAGCACAAGATTTAGATTGAGCAAAACGAAATCAGAATCAGAATCATCTTTATTCCCAAGTATGTAGAACACACAAGGAATTTGTTTCCGGTAGAACACGCTGCACTAGTATCGTCGTCAAAAAAAAACTGCTAAGTGGCACTATACAGTTCCATTTTGTCTGTAGCATGAACTCAAGGTAATTTTAGAAGTGTCAAAATGAATAAAGACTAATTGATTATCAATCAAAAATATGTTTTAAGAATGGAATAATGTTTTACATCGTTTCATTTAAAATTGTCCAAATGCTGTGATGTGAAGCCTATCAGGAAGTATTTTTTCTCTGGCTTCTGTAGTGCTTCGTGAAGGCAGAGTAAGACTTGTTTGCATTGAATCAAAGTTAAACAAAAAGGCAAACAGCTGCTTGTACCTTGGAAATGGAGAGAAAGTTTCAGAGGGTTTCCATGTAAAGCCAACAAAAACCGCAAAACAACCACAAACAAACATGAATCTGTCTCAGGTGTTCGATGGAGCCTCTGCAATGCAGGTTAAGGCAGAATCGATTCAACATGTCAATTTCTTATGACACGCTCATTTGACCATCACTGCCTGGTTCATTTTGTGCACAATAAAAAAAAGTATAATTATGTCTTCAAATGACTTATTTTGTATTGTTTCAGTTTCTTTAAGATGTCTTGAATGTATTGTTTTATTTATTTTTTTTCACAAATGAAGGATTTGGAGAATGTGCCTATGAACTGGCTGGATTTGATATTTCTAACAACATTAGTAGTGCTGATGAGGTGATGCCGGAGGGAGTGGGGCAATCAGGCCAGTCGATAGTCAGGAATGTAGGAACAATCGGTGGGCCGCAGGGAGTGGTCCTCTGCTCCCCCCAACCTGAGACTAGGGACCTATCTTAGCAGTGTCCGGCGCTGCCATGTCTGGACATTAGGGATATATATATATATAGGACCGATACTACCAGTAAGACTTTAGTTCGCTGAAGAAGCATCTTGGATAAGAAGCGAAACGTCCGACACATTAAAAAAAAAGTACAGATGACGGCTGAAGAAACCTTTTCATCGATGGACCACTCCTGTACGACTGAGAGCTTACACAGACGTATCTCTAACAAGGTTCAGAACCACTGCTTTGGACTGTTTTTTGATGGAATCAAAAACATTGCAAAACTGTCTCTGAAGGTATCATGATAAACTACATATTTTGGCTCAATATTTATTATTTGTCAAGGATTTGGTGCATGTTGAAGCCATCTGGATTTTTGTTTTGATATGTTCTTGACAGTCAGTATCAAAAAGTTGAATGCAGTCTAATATTTAGCATGAAAGTAGTAAGTAACGACAAGACTTTCACCTGTCGAGCCAACGTGCTCTTCAAATGATATCACATCATGTTATAGTACAGAAATGAGTCGACACAGCAACATGTGTTTCATATTGTGCAAAACTGCACTGTGAACTGTTTCCAACATTAGACGGAACATCTTTATGCTTTTCAACTCCAAGTCAGTCGAGTGAGTTATGAGCACTGAAGTGAGGTATAAACATGCGTGACTTACGGTATACGCTCTGGTTATTTGTCCTAGATGAACTCGTTGAGCATAAAACTCTGGAGGACAAGAGTGTTTATGGTGTGGAGAACAGCAGCACCTTCCTCGAGTGCAGTCCCAAGTCGCAGCGAGCGCTGACTTCCTGGCAGTTTCAGACTTCGCCTGATGAGCGCAAACAGGAGGTTGGCATTTCCTCGACACTCCCGTGTAATCACTGCCTTGTGTTGACACCTGTGGTGTTATTTACCGTAAATTTCTCAAGTATCTTACAATAGGCGGCTCCAACAAGCATCATCTTGCGGTGTATTTTTCGTATTCATACATATAACATACCCCTCAATAAAATTTCTGGTGTCCATGTTTAAAAAATGGATGATGGTTTTAGCTCTAGAGTAATTTGAATATTGGGCCGTTTTTCAAAAGAAATTTAGTAAGAAAAGGACAGTCGGTAGCAGTCATAAAAGTCCAGTAGGATACATGAGAAGGCTCCTCTTGAAACCTAAGACTCTGATGAGTCAAGTCGTTTGTAAATAACAAACTAGGCATTGTTATTTGTACGACTGGAGTTGTGCTCCACATGTCAAGAGGGCTTGCGGCGATGGCTACTTTGCATAGCAAAGTATAGGAGCAGTGCAAGATTGTCTCCGTTTCAAAAGCCAAATATATAAATGAAGCCAACTCAAGACCGTGATTTCATTGGAAGTGTTTTTCTTTTAGCGTTTTTTCATTAAAAAAGAAAAAAGACAAAAACACTCCATAACACATTAAAATGAAAGTACTGTACAGTTTTCTCACAAACCCCAAGAACCAGTATACACAATGAGATGTCTTTCCCCCAATTGTCCTTGCATTTATGTCAATTAAGCACCATTAACATTCCAAATATAATCCTATAAGTAAGAAATTGCAACTCAACGGTCTACATAGGTTGTTCCAACGGTCTACATAGGTTGTTCCATATGTTCTGACAGTGCTCCCACAGCCAAATTGGATGTATTTCACTTGAAATAAAGGAGGTAAAAAAAGACTGGAATTTCATACTTGGGGCTACAATGTAAATCCAGTCATTAGAAACGCGCGCTGTTAAAATTGTCAGGTTCATATGACACTGTCATTGCTTATTTGCACTTTCCCCCACAGATCAAATCTGAAGAACGTTTCATCCACACTGAGCAAGGTCTGTTGATCCGCACGCTCAACAGGAAGGATACCGGAATCTATCTATGCCAGGCTGTGGAGCATGGCTTTGAACAGACGCTTCTAAAGGTGACCTTGGAGGTGATCGAAACCGAGCAACTTGAGAATCTGCTCCACGGTGACGACGAGCCCATCGCCAACACATCGGTCCAGGACCTCCTTCCGCTTCGGGAAGCGGCCAATCACAAGCTGTGGTACCGAGACTTCCTCTCGTTGGTCAATCACCCAACTCTCAACAGCGTGGATGAGTTCTGCGAGCAGGTCTGGAAGCGAGAGCGCAAGCACAAGAAGCAGAAAGCCCACCTGGTGCAGCACCAGCAGAAGGCTGAGCTGAACATTCACGGCCACATACACAATCAAGGCCTGACAGCCAAGTGGAAACACCTGCAGGAGAGGCAAAGAGGGCGCAACCGCAGGACCCACGAGATGGAGCGGGTCCCCCGCAGTGTCTGACCCATAAACCATTCATCTGAAAGCACATCCCCGATTCTCATTCTGTGTCCTTCATTACCGTTCCCATTAACTGAGCTACTACAGACTCTTTCCGCAGCGACTGGCTTGCAAGCATATTTCTTCCGACCCAAGATGCCAGCTGCTGTCTCCCTTTCACGGGCGTACTGGCGTGTTGCGGCTGATGGTTGGGTCATGTTATCTCGGCTGGCCTAGCTGCTTGGGGACACAAAGTGTCAAATAGCACAAGGAGTGAACACACAAACCAGCCTCATAGACACACAGTGGCTTTGAGGGATTGCGAGTCCATAGACAATTTACTGTCCACAACACGGACGTGACTGAGTGGGTGGATGCGATGTGGTTTCAATAAGGTGTTGACAGAATCTCAAGACGGGAGCCCGAGCACTGCATGACACAAAGGAGAAACGCAACAGCACCACAATATGTAGCTAAAATTGTGTAAATACGACATGGTATTCACAAAGGGAGATTTTTTTTTCCTCATGTTTTTCGACATGATAGAGATTTATTTAAAAAGCCATTTTGTACTTGTCTCTGTGCCGGTGAGAGAGATTAGCTTCAAAAATAAAATGCTGCTGTTCCGTCCATCTCAGCAAATTCTTGCCAGAACTCCTTCAAATTCTTCTAACACGTGTTCTCCGAGCATGAAATGCGTTGCTGAATATAATCTTCTGCTACCTGTATATTTATTGCTTGTACTCATTTGTGCATTGTGGAAATGCTTCTGGACTATAACATCTGAATTATTTTTTTTTGGACGCACCATATTCTCACAAGTACATTCGGACTGGAAATATCATGGAGATATTTGTCAATAAGGGTCACCGATGTGCACCAAGCAATAATGCAATATCCCACACCATGTATTGATAAATATACTCCAAGTCTTTCTCTGAAGCACACCCACAAGCTGGAATGTAGCTGTGAACAGTTTGTAAATATAGAGGCTATTCTCCATTTTTGAGGACATGGCGTGCTCGTGCATGTGACTACTACTGCAGCGTTCTCATTTCGCTATGGTCGTCATGCAATCATCCCATGGTGAGCGTACACGGTAAAAATGTAAATATTGTTGTTGGGTTTTTTTTTTTTTTTTTTTTTTTTTTTTTTTTTTTTTTTGGGGGGGGGGGGTCTGCGGAGGTATAATTCCCTGACTGTTAACATGGGATGTAGAAGGTCAATTCAAACGTCTACATACAAACTAACACGCTACCAACCAACAATGTACAACATTTAGAAGCAAATGTGCAGCACACAAGTCCAGTATGTCGTCTTTGGAGTGTTTCTCACTCTTATCAACCATTGTGACTGTGGCAGATGAGAAACACAATGTGAGATCAACAATAACATAACAAAATTAATCAAGATAATAAATTGATGATCATGAAGAGATAATATATGGTTCCAAGTGAGTATGTCAACCTCTGCTGCTGTGTTGGCATTGTAAAGTATTTTACTGTTTAATTAATTAAATGTCTCTTCATAAAAAACTGTAATTGTTTTTTTTAGTTTCATTTACAGTATAATCATTCAGTGCTAATAAATTATGTTCCATGTCCAACGATTTCATTACAGTGATGGAAAGCCACCAACTCCAAAAGAGTGAAGAGCAAATTTGAAGGCTGTCACCACCCAATATATATATATATATCACCTCATCAATTAATCTAAAAAGTGGATGCAATTTCAGTTTGTCTCGAAGTGTACTTTAAAACACATTTTCTTTGACTACTGTGACCCAATCATTGTTGTCTATTTGGTCCATTTGACTGATGAAAAACAACGAAACAATAGCACAAGATCACATGAGTGACAGTGACTTTTTGTAAACTCTTTTTGAAAATGATCCAGTCATGGATGTTGCCATTATTTTCCAAGGTACAAGCAGGTGTTTGCCTTTTTGTTTAACTTTGATTCAATGCAAACAAGTCTTACTCTGCCTTCACGAAGCACTACAGAAGCCAGAGAAAAAATACTTCCTGATAGGCTTCACATCACAGCATTTGGACAATTTTAAATGAAACGATGTAAAACATTATTCCATTCTTAAAACATATTTTTGATTGATAATCAATTAGTCTTTATTCATTTTGACACTTCTAAAATTACCTTGAGTTCATGCTACAGACAAAATGGAACTGTATAGTGCCACTTAGCAGTTTTTTTTTTGACGACGATACTAGTGCAGCGTGTTCTACCGGAAACAAATTCCTTGTGTGTTCTACATACTTGGCAATAAAGATGATTCTGATTCTGAAAGTATGTTTACATGAAATGCATCAATTTGAATGGTTATGTAAAAATTTAATGACATCTCCTGCTTTTTGAACATTCTGCTTTTTGCACTGTATCAAATATTTCAAAATTAGTTCATAATCGTTCACACTTGACTATCCTCCCCATCAATTGCAAAGCAGAATAGCGACGTCAAAAATAAACCAATTGCATTGCACTGCTCTACTTCCATCTAGTGGTCGTTACGGAGAAGTGCAAAACACCGTATTTTGTTCAAGGTTTGATTAACAGTTACCTTTTCAGTAGTTGATCAAATCCATGTATTTAGAGAAAAGTTTCCTTATATTATAACATCTGACTTTTTTAGGAGCATCAGTAGCTTCAATTCCGTGTACAATACCGATGTCCAATGTCCGCATTAGTAACCCAAATACGAGTGATTTTCACGACAGAAAGAGACTGCCCCCTGATTGATGAACGTAGCACAGCCCTAAGTGAATTGTGGACATTTGGATAATACCAACCCATGAAAGAGTGGGGCTGCGGTCTCACACAAAGTGATAAGTGACGAATATGCTTAGATTAGGGGTAGGTCAAACCTTGTCATTATTGGGGCCATGAAATACACCTGGGGACTTGAACATATTACATAAAATATATTAAAACATAAATATATTAAACATATTGGATAAAAATGTCAGAAGCAACAGTGATTCTGCAAGCAAAACAATAATATAATTTGCTTCGTTAAACAGGGGACAGAGAAACACACAAAGCCACATTTGAGCATTTTTAGTCACTTCGGAAATGTTCAATTACTTTGGGTTTCTCAAAGATAATCTCGAGTGTGGGGAAACTGTTATATGTACCTCAGTAGCATGTCATAAAAAACACACAAAAAGAAAAGAGAATGAGTGACACATTACACATAAAAGGCTGTACTAACCAAGGATTTAAATTTCTCAGTGACTCCTAAAACAATACCTACAATAGACTACATCACGGCTACTGAATCGGCCATTAGAAATACATGTTCGTATGCAGAGGCAGAGGATCTACGCATAAAAATATCAGCCCTTCTCAGTAGTGCCAAACCACCTACGTCAAACATAACATTAGAGGAGAGAAAGGTGGTAACTACTCTACAAAAAGATAAAAATATTACTATTTTGCCAGCAGACAAAGGTAGGTATACAGTGCTTCTCAACACATCGGATTATGAAGACAAAATAAATAGGTTAATCAGTTATTATAACACTGATGAGCAAATAAAAAGGGACCCTTCCAATAGAGACTGGAGTTCATAGGCACATTCTCCAAACCCTTCATTTGTGAAACACTACAAAGCAACACAACATTCCCAATTATTTCAAACCGACAAGCACTTTAAGGCTAAAATTAGTGCATCCAAAAGATAGGCTGCCAAATGAAAAACAAAGTAATGTAATTTATTCAATACATTGTAAGAATGAAAATTGTAAAGAGCAATCCATTAGGGAGACTAAACAAATTCTCAAAAATACTTTATCAACATCGCAGGGATAATACTAGTGGGCCTCAATCGGCAGTACATATGCACCTAAAAGCTAGCAACCACTCATTTGACGACAATGAGGGTAGAATCTTAGCGAAAGAAAATAGATGGTTTGAAAGGGGAGTAAAAGAAGCTATTTTCATAAAACAGCAGAATCCTTCACGAAACCAACATGGTGGTGTGAGGGTCAATTTGGATCGTTCGTACAACAGACTGCTTAAACAACATAGGCTTAGTTAAGCTGATGAGGTGATAATGACAGCAAATAGGGCAATCAGGCCAGTCGTCAGTCAGACAACAGAAGTAATCAGTGGAGCCGCAGGGAGTAGTCCTCTGGTCCCCCCCAACCTAAGAGCAGGGACCAATCAAAGCAGAGTCCGACACGCCACGACTGGACAGTAGGGATATGTATAGGGCCGAAATTACCAGCTAGACCAGGGGTGGGCAAACTTTTTGACTCGCGGGCTGCATTGGGTTCTAAAATTTGATAGAGGGAGCATTTGGAGGGAGTGTTTGGGCCGGAAATACTAACCCTAAAGCATTAAAGGATAACCGACGCCTCCGGACAAGTTATGTCCATGATTTATAAAATCACTTCAAATGACTTCGACTGAGCGTATTTTACAAAGATTCCACAGTATATATCTATAGTTTACATTTTAAGACTGACGCTGAATATTCATGAAGTCTTGTTTTCGAGTTGATGACGATCCCCATTGACGTCACGTTTGGACCGCCCCTGACCGAGAAAGCGACACACAATGCATTTTGGGTACTATGTTTGGTCTGAAAACTTTGTGTTGATCCGTGTCATTGACGGCTCGAATTGATATGGGAGGACTCCTTGAATCAATTGCAAACATTTCTGCTTTCCTCTTCAGAACTATTTGAATCATATTCATAACTGGATGAGTAACAAGAAAACATCTTCTCCGAATCTGAAGCCATTGTTTTGATTCTCGAGCAAGGCGAACAAGGGGGTGAGACCTTCTGAAACTGGCCATTTCCGGATTCATTTTGAAGTCATTTTTATTGGTGTTTTTCATTTAACTAAAAATATCAGCCTGCCTGATTTGGGTGTTTTAGATGCTATAAAACGTTTTTCTGATGTCAGTGGGAAACAAAAACAAAAAATGGTGCCGGTTGTCCTTTAAATGTAGTGTGTACAAACCTCATAGCACAGTAAGAACACTACAACCCAATTTATGAACTGTCTTTCAAATGTGAAAAATATGCCTGATCAGTTAATAAATTTGTCTCAAGGAATATGGCGTTTACATACTATTTCGCAGATACTAGGAGGAGGAAATGGAAATAGATTAAAATAACATATGCACTGTGATTTATCAAGATTGCGTCTGTTTTAAATAAGTTTTCATTGAAGGGGCAAAGTTAAAGAAATCAAAATTTATTGAAAAATGGAATCACTTTCAACATTCAAAACATATTATTACACAACGAAATATGCAAGCTCAAAAATACCTACCTGTGTTAAATTCCGCCAAATCATAGATGGTTAGTCCTGACGCGCGCTCAACAAACTCTCCACTGACGCCCTCGCCTTCACGCGCAAACAATACACGTGTACCGTCGTCGAGCACACAGACATAGACTACCTGCAGTGGAAATTTGCATACACGGCACGGCGGCCAATCAGAAGCCTGCTTCTTTCTTCCGGACTTTCTCAAGCGTTATAAAGTCGTTTTCCAAAATAGATGCACAGAACCTCAGCCCAGAAGAAAGATTCAAAAGAAGCTAACAACATATGTGATGCTACAAAACGTAAATTTGCATTAAACCGTGACTGTAAAGTGTACGTGAGACTTATGAAAGGGGCTTGGTGGCTCGTAGGAAGCAATGCAAACGTTGCATTGTGCACCACAATGACAATCTGATACTGCAGCAAAATCTACAGCCATGCACATTTACCGTAAATTAAGCACGGTAGCATTTGTCGTAGGTACATTCTTGATTTTAAAAAAAAATTCATACTTTGTGCAAATGTTTTTTCATGTGATTAGTTGTCTCATTGTGCTTCAAGTTGGGAAAAACGGGGTAGGCAACTTTTCCGTTATCTGCCCTGTTTTCCGCTAACTTTTTGTCATGAGTGTCAGACACTGTTTTTACTATAATTTGGGCAAGTTCGGCGGGCCGGATTAAAAAACCTAACGGGCCGTATGTGGCCCGCGGGCCGTAGTTTGCCCATGTCTGAGGTAGACTTTAGTTCGCTGAAGAAGCATCTTGGATAAGAAGCGAAACGTCCGACACCTTCAAAGAAGTACAGATGACGGCTGAAGAAACCTATTACATATAATCCTCATTATGGTCGCGAGTAGTGCTGGAGGTTATCCCAGCAGTCTTCGGGCAGTAGGCGTGGGGCACCCTGAACTGAATCACAAGGCACACAGAAGCTAACAACCATCTGCACGCACACTCACACCTCGGGACAATTTGGAATGTTGAATCAGTCTGCCATGCAGGTTTTTGGAATGTGGGAGAAAATCCACAGAGCCCCTGGGGAGAACTCCACATAGGAAGGCTGGAGCTGGAATTGAAGCCGGTACCTCCACATTGTGAAGTTGACTTGCTAGCCACTTCGAATGGTTGGGATTGGATTAGCCTTTATTAGTCTTGGAGTGGATAAATTTCACACCTGATGAAAGTAAGAGGAAAGGAAAGGAAATGAAAGGAAAGGAAGAAGTAGAAAAACTAAACACAGGACCTGCTGTAAAGGCAGCCACTCTCACGGCGCCATCAAAACGAAAAAATAAAATAAATGAAAAATAATGTGACACAACAAAAAAGACACAGTGTCAATCTTAAGCACTTTCTGCAACCTCTTTTTTGTATGAAGCAGTTCTAGTTGAAAGAAGAGAGGATTAAAGCATCCTTTTCACCAGTGGATCAGGGACATCATGGTGAAATTTGCACGTCTGCTACAAGCTAAATGTTGAAAGCAAACATGAAGCTGTAGCATCCATTGACAAAAAGAGATTGTCTCACATCTCCTGTCCCATGCACAGAAATCCGCTTCAATTGCAATACATGACAGTGCGGATCGGCGCTCTACGCTGACGCTCATTTCCTCTCATTGAGGGATCCTCAAGCCATGCATCCATCCAGCCGCAGACTGTCCAGCAGCACTGACCTTTCCGCTGAACAAATCCGGGCTGTGGAAATGCTACCCATTCATCGCCCCAGAGCTGTCCAGCGATGACAGTCAAATGGCACCGACATTCATCCAAAATCAAAAACAGTGCTGGCATATTCATGCTGTCGAAAAGGCACAACCGCTCAGCAGACTCTTCTCCTTGATGAACGTCATGGCCAGAAATGCTGACAAATCATCACCGTCTGTTCCAAATGACAACCAACAAGTCAAAGTGACAAAATAAATCACATAAACAACAAAAGAGCAAGGCTCATAAGAGCACTTCCTGACGGCTGCCTACTCGGGCGTCATTTTGGACTTCTGATGACTGGGCTGTAATGATAATTATTATTATTATCATTTATTATGTTCAATCGCATTTCAATATTTAACCGCTGAACCTCTGCTCCCATTAATATAATCAAGTATTATTATCCATGACTCCATTGCTGCACCAATGTTTTAGGTCTGCCGTTCTATTATTTTACTTTCAGTATCAAGTTAATTCATGCAAGTATCGTACAGGTCTGAATTAATTTCATTTTGACATCGTGTGTTGTCCCTGATCCACCCCCAAAACAGTCAGGGCGACAACCTTTAATTTTAACGCTGTCCTCAAGAGTTCCTCGGACAAATCCTTGTTTGTATGGTCAACATCAAGCTAGTTTAAGTTTGATAATGATAGGAAGTGTTTTGAAGCTTATATATATATATATATATATATATATATATATATATATATATATATATATATATATATATATATATATATATATATATATATATATATATATATATATATATATATATATATATATATATATATATACAGCAAATCGTGGAATAACTAGTTGTTATAAGTAATTCTTTGTGTCTCTCGCAAGTTAAATGACATTGTGAAATTAATTGTGTGCGACCATAACACAGTTACCTGAGAAGCTAAAATTCTTAGTTCAAGTTCAACTACCAATACTCCCTTTCTTCATATTTTCCAACACTGTTTTTGAAAATGTAAGTGACATAGAAACATGTGACTGCTTCAAAGGCTTCTTTTTTGATGAGTAGGAAAGACCTGGATGCAATCTACTTGCAAGCCTACCCTGGGTTGCTCATTCTGCAGTAGTCAAACGGTGGATGAAAACAAGCCCATATAAGCTTCTGAACCTGGAAGGGTAATATTTCTTGGAACCATTTCTCTTTAGACTTTATGTGGTTTTTCTTGTCATACACTTGGATGATACAAAAACTACAGGAGAGAAAATAGATCATGCCTACACAGCACTTAGATTTGCCCTGAACAATCCTCGAGACACTACGAGCTTCTGTATTGTCTCAAAGATGCATCATTAGTTACAATTGGCCCAAAGATAAGATGTTCACGGATATAAAAGTAACGGGAGTCTTGACTTTCATTGAGCCACAGCGAATCCTCTCCTCAAGGCAACTGCGGACTTGTGTTTCTTCAATTCTGATCCAGGAAAAAAAATGTCTGAGATCAGGGTTTCCCCAGACTTGGCTTGGGGGAGAAAATTGGATGTTTATTGAGTTATTTTGGAGTAATTCACAACTTCTGTGGTGTTTTCATGCTTTCAGTTTCAAAGGACAGACTGTGAGTCCAACAAAAATATTTAGCTTTTTTTCCATTCAGCCCAACAGCTGAGGGACGCAGAGGGCAGTCGAACACCTCATTGACAGACAAAGCATGACTGACATGCACTCTTAAAAATGAGCTGTGACACCTTCAGTGCATTCGCTTGGTGAGAAATAACAAGCATGTGCGAGCCCACCCCTTTGCTGTGAAGTAGGGCGTCCGCACTAAAAGTTCTGACTTATGCGTTTTATATATAAATACATATACAGTAAAGTCTCGTTATATCGATATTCAAGGGAGTCCAAAAAAATATCGATATAACCGGGACTATCGATATATCCGACCCTGTTTGCATGTAATTTTCTCCGCGCGTGCATAGAAATGGTATCGATATAACCGGGACTATCGATATATCCGATATCGATATAACGATACTTTACTGTACATGCACACACACACACACACACACACACACACACACACACACACACACACACACACACACACACACACACACACACACTGTATTTTCCGATGTATAAGGCGCACCGGAGTATAGGGCGCACCTTCAATGAATGGTGTTTTTTCAAACTTTTTCCATATAGCAGAGCAAGTCCCATCGGAAGTGACTTGTATTATTCTGTTACTTTATACCAGTGGTGGGCCGTCAGGGCCAGCAAGGCCTTCTCTGCTGGCCTAACATAATCAGACATCATTATCATAATTATAATAAAAGTCAATTTCATTAAAAAAGTATTTTTTCTAAATATATATGTGACGGGTGTCACAACAGTGACTGTCTTCGCCTCCACGATGCTGCCGTCTTAATGAGACCAGACGCGTGAATGTGTATTTTTATTTCTGCAACACAGTATGGCAGAAGGGATGGGTGAAGTCGCATGGGTTTCGTCTTGTGATTAACGTTAATCTCCTCGAGATTGTTCTCAAATGCAAAACATTTTAGATAACAAAACAGAATTAACAACGTGTGATCGTATAGTGGTTATTTACAGAAAAAGAGAATACTGTAGCAGTTGAGGAATGAGAACACACGGTCGATTGGAGTACGTCTTTATTCCAACTGCTAACAAGGAAAAAGTAAAGTCAAACCGAAACTGCAGTGAAATATATGTGACATAAACCCGCCCCCTCCTGCTGGGTGAGATGCCCGGTCCCAGTGCCCGCCACACAGCCCCCCCCAGAACACCCAGAAGGACAGTCAAGGCGAAAATCTTGCAGGGGGCTTGACCAGCCTGCCACAACGACTATGCAGTCCGTCGTTCGGTGGTAAAGGTGAAATTGCTCGGGCAGGTGATCCGGGTGAGAACTGAGTGGGGGAACGACACTCAACCCTGGCATGCTGCGGAGAGGCTGGAGGTTTTGGAGGGCGTCCGCGACGTGGGACCTGGGCCGGCGAAACGTCCTCGCCTGCAATTATGTGAGCCGGCTTGAGTCTGTCTATAGAAACGCCCTCCCTTCTCCCACCCATATCGAGCACAAAACTCTTTTCCCCGTGTTCGAGCACTCTAAACGGGCCATCATACGGCGGCCGGAGGGGAGAGCGGTGGGCATCATGACGCACGAAGACGAAATGGGCTGACCTGAGAGCAGACAGAACGAATATTTTGGGGACGCCGTGGTGAAATGGTGCTGGAGCCAGGGGCTCCCCTGGCAAAAGGGGGAAAGAAGGTGCACCCGAAGCTTCAGGCAGGAATTCACCAGGGATGCGGAGTGGCTGACCGAGTACTAACTCTGCAGGAGCGGCGTTAAGGTCTTCTTTAGGAGCTGAACGTAACCCGAGCAGGACCCACGGAAGCCGGTCAACCCAGTTACCGTCCGATAGTGCGGCCCGTAGCGCGGCTTTAAGTGACCGGTGGAAACGTTCACACATCCCGTTAGCCTGTGGGTGGTAGGCCATAGTGCGGTGTACCTGCACACCCAAGGACTGCGCCATGGCCGACCAGAGCTCGGACACAAACTGGGGGCCTCTGTCCGAAGTGATATCGGACGGCGTGCCGAAACGTGCGACCCAGGATGACAGAAATGCGCGGGCAATGTCTGTCGAGGTTGTGGAGGACAGGGGGACAGCTTCCGGCCACCTAGTGGTCCGATCGACCATAGTGAGGAGATGTGTGCAACCCTGCGAAGGAGGGAGGGGCCCGACCAGGTCCACATGGACGTGGTTAAATCTCCTGGCCGGAATCGGAAAAGTTTCTAGGTTCGCCCGGGTGTGCCTGTGGACTTTGGCGCACTGACATGCCACGCATGCAGCTGCCCACTTCCTGACGTCCTTTCTTAACCTAGGCCAGACAAACTTGGCCCCAAGTAGTTTGACTGACGCCCGGACGCCAGGGTGTGAAAGGGAATGAATTGAATCAAAAATTCACCGACGCCACTCCTGCGGAACCACGGGACGAGTGCGACCCATTGACACATCGCAGAGGAGAGCGGGACCCCCTTCACACACTGCCACCTCCTCCAGTTTCAGGGCCGTGCCTGCTGCCTTGAGTTCGTGGATGTCCGGATCCTCAGATTGGGCCGTGGCCATCTCTGAGAAATCCACCCCGAGCTGGACTGGACAAACGATCGTGCGTGACAGGCAATCGGCCACAGGGTTACATTTGCCGGCCACATGCCGAATGTCTGTTGTGAATTCGGAAATAGCCGCTAGATGCCGTTGCTGTCGGGCCGACCACGGTTCGGTCACCTTGGACATGGCGAATGTAAGGGGTTTATGATGTACGTAGGCGGTGAACCGGCGCCCCTCGAGGAGGAAACGAAAATGGCGCGTTGCAAGATAGAGTGCTAACAACTCTCTGTCGAAACACTATACTTGCGTTCGTTATCTTGCAGCTTCCGACTGAAAAATGCAAGGGGCTGCCATTCGTTCTCCACAAGCTGCTCAACCACCGCCCCTACGGCAACATCAGACGCGTCGGTAGTCAAGGCCACCTGTGCGGTTGAGATCGGGTGGACCAGAAGAGTTGCACCCGCAAGAGCCTCCTTCGCTCGTTCAAAGGACTGCACTCGTTGCGGGGCCCACTCGACGGGGTCATTAGCCTTCTTTTTTCTCAAGGCGCCGTAGAGGGGTTGTCGGAGGTCGGCTGCGTGAGGAAGAAACCGGTTGTAAAAATGTATCATGCCCAAAAACTCCTGCAAAGCTTTAACTGTGGCTGGGCGGGGGAAATTCACCACAGCCTGCACTTTGGCGAGTAAGGAGATGGCACCCTGTGGAGAAATGCGGTGCCCCAAGAAATCGATCTTGGGCAAACCAAATTGGCACTTCACAGGGTTAACGATAAGGCCATGCACATCAAGACGCTTGAAAACCATCCTTAAGTGCGACAGGTGTTCCTCTGGTGAAGGGCTGGCCACAAGAATGTCGTCGAGGTAGATGAACACAAAATCTAGGCCTCGCAAGAATGAGTCCATCAGTCTCTGAAAGGTCTGTGCCGCCCCCTTCAGGCCAAAAGGCATACGGAGGAATTCAAAGAGGCCAAAAGGGGTTATTACTGCAGTTTTTGGCACATCTTCTGCCCGTACCGGAACCTGGTGATAACCGCGAACGAGATCAACTTTGGAAAAGATCACGGCTCCGGCCAAGCGTGCGGAAAAGTCCTGGATGTGCGGAATTGGGTAACGGTCGTGTGTGGTTACATTATTAAGCCGACGAAAATCACCGCACGGCCGCCAAGAACCGTCACTTTTGGGCACCATGTGCAATGGTGAGGCCCACGGGCTGTTGGAACGCCTCACGATGCCCAAGCGCTCCATCGTCGCGAACTCCCCTTTCGCCATTGCCAATTTTGCCGCGTCGAGGCGACGAGCGCGGGCAAAAACTGGCGGGCCAACCGTGGGAATGAAATGTTGTACCCAGTGTTTTGTATCGGCATTGGAAAAGGCGGGTGTGGTTAACGACGGATAATCGGTCAGCAGGCGTTCATAAACGTTACCTGACGTTAAATAATTTGCGTGCGTCAACGCTCCAAGCCCTCCAGCCTCACATGGGAAAGTGGCGAAAGAGATGGCGTCGATCAAACGACGGTTAGCAATGTCCACAAGCAGTCCATGAGCGCATAAAAAATCCGCGCCGATTATCGGAACTGTAATCGAGGCCACAATAAAGTCCCACTCGAATTTTTGTTCGTGGAAACACACAGTTACCGACCTGGTGCCAAAGCTGGCGATGGGCGAGCCGTTAGCTGCGCGCAGGGGAGGCCCACATCCACCTGCCGTCTTGTCCGAGGCCGTGGGCGTCAGCAGGCTTACTTGTGCCCCGCTGTCCACCAGAAAACGTCTACCTGACGAGGAGTCTGTGATAAAAAGCAGCTCGCTTTCGTTGCCGGCACCCACGGCTGCTATTGGGTGCCGGCGCTGGCGTTTCCCGGAGCCTCGTAGGTGCAGGGTGGTGTGCAGCGTCGGGCCTTGGCGCCAAACCGCTGGTGGAAAAAACAGAGGGCTTTCTCGTGTCGCTTCCGCGTGACCACTCCGGCTACTCGGGTCGGGTCGATGTTCGCTGCCGCTCCGCCGAGGGGTTCGGCCGTCACGCTTTGCACGGCGAACCTCCGTGTCGCCAGCAGCACCCGGTCCGCTTCTTCAGCCAAACCTCGGTAGTCGCCGGTGGCTAGGCACGTCGAGTTGGCTAGCACGGCGCGCACAGAGGCCGGTAGCTGGCGAAGGAACACGTGGGGGAACAGGAATCCGCCGTCATCCGAACCCAGTAGCGACAACATTTTGTCCATCAGGTCCACTGCTGTTCCGTCGCCAAGTCCGGGAAGAGAAAGAAGCCTGTCTGCTCTCTCAGAGGCCGACAACGTGAACCGTCGGAGCAGCAGGTGTTTGAGCGCTGCGTATTTTTCGCTCGGTGGAGGTGCACGCAAGAGAGGCAGCACACGACGAGTCGTCTGTTCGTTGAGAGACGCCACGACCAGATAATATTTCGGCTCATCTGTCGTGACGCCTAGTAGGTGGAAAAGCGCTTCCACATGTTGGAACCACAAAGCCGGGTCGCTACTCCAAAACTCGGGCAGCTTCGCGGCGTAGGCGGCAGCTGCGAGCTGAGGCGCCGGTCGTGGCGGCATGGCCGTGGAAGATATCTCTTCGTCTGCTGTCATGAACATTTCGAACGTCGGGGTCACCAGTGTAGCAGTTGAGGAATGAGAACACACGGTCAATTGGAGTACGTCTTTATTCCAACTGCTAACAAGGAAAAAGTAAAGTCAAACCGAAACTGCAGTGAAATATATGTGACATAAACCCGCCCCCTCCCGTACACCTGCTGGGTGAGATGCCCGGTCCCAGTGCCCGCCACAATACAACACAAGTTCACTGTTATTTACAAGATGTCCCTGAACGCATCATGGGCGGAGACTCGGCAGAACACTCGGTGCGCTTGTAATGGCTGGCGCACAGTTCAACCCGCCACGGACACTCACGGGCAAATGAAACACGACACAAGAAACTAAATATTGTTCAATAAAAACGAAATGAAACAATTATTACCTGCAACACAGTATGGAAGAAGGGATGGGTGAAGTCGCATGGGTTTCGTCTTGTGATTAACTGCGCAATAGAAAAGCACTATGAAGCACATGTGCTCCAAAGTTCCACTCGACAAAACGTGAAGTAAATAATGACACAAAAAGTAATCTGGACTCGAAATGAATAAGGGAACTAATTAGATAACACTAGACAGTACAAAAGGGGAAACAAAATAAGATATTGTCATGAAAATGCGCATTAATCGAGACCAACAGAAAATTGCGACTCACCCTTAATCTCCTTGAGATTGTTCTAGAAACTATGAGCGGGACATGGTGCCACACTGTGCGCCGTTGCGTCACTTCCTTCAAAATTTAATAATCTAAGTGCACAACTCCGTTACACACATATATATATATATATATATATATATATATATATATATATATATATATATATAATTATTATACATACTGTTTTGATGTTATATTATATCCATTTGGTTATGCTCCTTTCAGTGTTGTAGTTTTAGGTCAGAGTTTTTAATCCAATCAGAATTCAGCTAGTTTGTGTCGCCAGGCTGTATGAAATCTGACCGACGCCTTCAGAATCAACAGTGAGGGCGTCTGTGCGCTGTACACATGTAGTTGATATACAGTTGCGATAGCCAATCAGATCACACAGGACACTAACTTTACCTCAGCAGCGCTATGCAAATCAACCAAGCTGACAACAGATCAGACCCGGAAACTTTAGCAGAAAAACCAAGTATATCTACTCGCTTTTTTAACCCACAATGGCTGAAGGAGAGGACAACTCGCTGTCGCATGTAGGTAAGCCTATTCTCAAGAACAAATGAAAAAGATTTGTTTACTTTTATTTTCAACAAATAGTTCGTTTTGTGGACGTCTTGTTGTTTTTCTTATATTAAACTGACATTTTGTAATTTAGCGTAAAATCTTGTGAAAGATTGCATATTCTTGGTGGACTTAATAAAACTTTGTGAACAAATTATTTTAAATTTCCTTTTATTTTTAAGTGTTTGCAGTATCACGTATAGTGACAAGTTCTAATTGCTGATGCAGTTTTATTGATGTGTAATTGCTCCGGAAAATAGCCTGTGTTGTAGACGCTTAAGGTGATGCCACGCCCAGTACTGCATGCGTGTGCTTTTGTAAATGATATCTCCAGCCGTTGTGTCATAAATTATGGTATTACGAGGGATATTTGTTCAAGTCGGACTAAGCAGGACTTCACTGAAGGCCTAGGTGTGAAATGCACGGACCGCCACTGCTTTATACTATAGTACACAGAGATGGAAAATAACAAAGTAGTCCAATGACTCATCGTGGCTCCACCCAAGAAGATAAAATGGCCGCGATTTGTGTGGATATGCTGCTCTATTATTCTGTTTTTGACCGCCAAAAGCAAAGAAGGGCGTGTGTTATAGGAAGCGATGTCACAGATGCATGCGAGGTAGATGTTGATTTCCATCATGGAAATAACGTCAACAGATGTTGACATACTGCAAATAAGACTTTTTTTTCCATGTGAGACATACTGCTGACAACTCTGAGTTTACGATCGCACGGGTGAGATACGATTGGACAATTGAGGCATAAGCCAGCAATGGGTCAATGGCAAAAAAAAGAGAAAGAAGAACGTGTCTTGGTATCTCACTGTGATATTTCACTTTCGGGGCTGTTTTTGTCTCTAAATTGACAGAATTCTTCTGCTTTTACAGTCACGGTATAATGTAAGTTTACGTTTTGTAGCGTCACAAATTTTGTTAGCTTCCTTTGAATCTTTCTTCTGGGCTGAGGTTCTGTGCATCTATTTTGGAAAATGATATGCAAATGCACGACCTTATAACGCTGGGGAAAGTCCAAAGCACGAAGCAGGCTTCTGATTGGCTGCCGTGGCGAGTATGCAAATTTCAACTGCAGGTAGCCTCTGTCTTTGTGCATGGATACACGTGTACTCTTTGCGCGTGAAGGCGAGGGCATCCGTGGCGAGTTTGTAGAGCGCGCGGTCAGGACTATCCATCCATGATTTTGCGTTTATTTTTGAGTTTAACACAAGTAGATATTATTGAGCTTGAGTATTTTGTTGCGTAATATGTTTTGAATGTTGAAAGTGATTCCATTTTTCAATAAATGTTGATTTCTTTAACTTTGCACCTTTGATTGAAATTTATTAAAAACAGACGCAATCTTGATAAATCACAGTGCGTATGTTATTTTAATCTCGTTGCATTTCCTCCATCCATCCATCCATCCATCCATATTCCGTACCGCTTATTCCTCATTAGGGTCGCGGGGGGTGCTGTCTTCGGGCACGAGGCGGGGTACACCCTGAATTGGTTGCCAGCCAATCGCAGGGCACACAAAGACATACAGCAGTCACTCTCACACTCACACTTGGGGACAATTTGGAGTGGTCAATCTGCCTGCCATGCATGTTCTTGGAGTGTGGGAGGAAATCGGAGGACGCAGAGAAAACCCACGCGGGCCCGGGGAGAACATGCAAACTCCACACAGGGAGGCCAGACCGGGACCCGAGCCGACGACCTCTGCACTGTGAAGGCGGTGTGCTAACCACTCGACTACCGGGCCGCCCTTCGTCCTCCCAGTATCTGTGAAATAGTATGTAAATGCCATATCTTGCATATTACTTGAGACAAATTTATTAACTGATAAGGGCTATTTTTCAAATTTGAAAGGCAGTTAATAAATTGGGTTGTAGTGTTCTTACCGTGCTATGAGGTTTGCACACACTACATTTAATGCTTTAGGTTTAGTATATCCAGCCCAAACACTCCCTCCAAATAGTCCTGGCTCCCGGCCTCTCTGTTAAATTTTACAACCCATTGTGGCCCGCGAGTCAAAAAGTTTGCCCACCCCTGCTCTCGCTCCTGGAACATATTTTATCATCTAGTGCAGTGTTTCCAAGTTACATAGGTGACAGTGAAAGAATTTGTAGTCATACAACCTTCCAAATATTCCACCAAAAGTGAATTCACAGGTACCTTTAATTGTTGTGGATGTTTTTTATCGACCACAGGTATAAATAGATGAACAAAGTATACAGTTTCGATTGGGAGTGACTTGATCATGTGGAAGGCTTAGGTGATACAGGTGAAAAATGCAAGGGCCATATTGACTTTATGATAGCGGAACAAAGGTTTATTGATTGTTTCTTATGATGGTTACTTGGTATGGTTACACGGTATAATGTCAACAAGGTGGCGATCAACAATGAATAACATTTTGTTGTGCTTTGTAAAATGTAAGAGATACACTGTTCCCACAAAACAGAGCAATTTGGGGCTTTTGTGTAAAATTTCAGAATAAACTTTAATTGGGTGATATGTTTTACCAACCCTTAGTTTAGCCTGTCAAAGGTTTTCAATGCAGAAGTCTGATTGTTAAAAAATTTAGTACGATTTGCACTCATGAACAATAACAATTCCTGGTTAATTTTCAGTCCTCCAAGGCATATTTGGTCACCAGAACCTCACCACAGATGATGCTTCAAAGGAACACTGAGCTCCAAATATCACATAGTATCACTAATATGTTGCAAGTGATGGAAAATTACCGCAGAAGGCAAAGATAATAGAAATCACATTGTTGGGAATGCTGATGGAAAAAAAAAAAAAAAAAAAAAAAAAACATTTGTGAATTTTGCTACTGAGCTCCTTCTACAATAACAGCTGAATGCTTTCTGGGAGAAGTTGACACTGTATGCCATAAATCCCTTTTGATTTTACTCCTGACCATTCCAGCCCCTCGACTAAAGTGGGCTGGCGTTGGCCAGTACTGCTATTTATGTTCCTTCCATTTATATTTATATTAACTTCTGCATATTCACCCCAGTATATTATGCAGGTCCACAGGAGCCCAGGACCAAAAAAATGCATTAACTTTGCATAACTGAAACTAATAATTGACCTACAAATTAAAAGAAAGAAGAGACTGTCACATAATGTTGAAATTTTTTGACGATGAAAGCCTTCAGTTTTTTTCTGTGCCTCCCAAAAAATAGACATAACTTCATCAACACATTAGTTTTCATTTTTGTGGTCTTGAATGAAATCTGGCATGTGTTGCCCTCCCATCCCACATCTACTGTGCAACAACTTAAGCGCCTTTGTTTGTAGTAGTGATGTGCAGTGAGCAAGCTACTTATGTATTCACACTCACATATATATACAGAGATACCTTGGTGTTATGCAGCGAGACAGCAAGCAGGTGGAAAGATTATGAAAGTTCACTCATCCAGATGCAGGAAGGATATTTTGAGTTTTCTTCATTTGAAGTCTCAAGGGATGCCGGTTTTCGGCAGACCACAGGTAACACTGCAGAAAACACAAAATTATGAAACATTTCTTTTGGCATCATGACACTCAGTTTACGAACCACTTGGCTTACGAACTTTTTGGTTTACGAACGTTAAATTTCTGAAAATTTTACCTTGGCATACAAACTATTTTTCGGGGTACACACAGGGCTCCCACAATAAGTGATGTGTCGTTTGCGACGAGCCAGTTCTCCTAAAAGAAAATAGCAGCCGGCTTGTTTTGGTCCTCTATTCCCTGCCCCCAGTCCTCGGTTAAAGCCACGTGATTGGTCAAGAACGCAGCAGTGAGGCGGGGGGGGGTTACAGACAGAGAGAGAGAGTGAAGCCATTCTCCAAAAAATAAAATGGCTGCCAAATTTTTTTGTCCTCTATTCCCCACCCCCCGTCTTCGGTTAAAGTCACGTGATTGCTCAAGAATGCAGCAGTGAGGGGAGGTGGTTTAAACATTAAAGAGACAGGCAGACGACAGAGAGAGAGTGACAAAATGGCTAGAAAACAGTGACATTTGGATTTGTTTCAACTTTGATAGTTCGAAGGCAGAGTGTAGACTGCAAGGTTAAAATTCCCATCAATCAGACTCCACAAATAACCCGCACTAGCCATCAGTTCAATTTGAAATGAAAAGACAAGCAAGGGAACCAGCTATTAATGATGTTTCTAGTGTGTCTGCTTGCATCTGTTGCTGTTGCAATATCACAACTTCCAAGATGTACAACCCAGAGCTCATTGAGACACTTTATGCAAAAAGCTATCAATTCCATCAAGCCATCAACGACCATCACAAAGGTAAATAAAACAACTTTATTATATAGTACAGTTTATTTCTTTAATTACAATACCATAGCACATTTATTATACATAAAATAAGGTATATTTTGTGTAGTTTTAAGGCTTAGAAAATTAGAAAGTACAGTAAAGTCTCGTTATATCGATATTCAAGGGACTCCGAAAAAATATCGATATAACCGGGACTATCGATATATCCGATCCTGCGCCGAACTGCATTAAACAAAAGCCGCCAAAAGAGGGCAGCCAAGCGCCATATAAGAAACGGAGCTGGCCATTAGCTCCCTTTTTTTTTGGGTGAGAGATGTTCCCCCAATGTTGCCTCAAAATGGCACATATAATTCTTTAATGATTGTAAACATGTATGCTTTAATCTTCAGAACTACAGTGTATTTGAAACATATTCATAACTGGATGTGTAACAAGAAAGCATATTATCCGAATCTGAAGCCATTGTTTGGATTCACAAGCAATACACAGTATGGAATGTTAATAATTTTCAAAATCATCGCGCTTCAGCAGACAAAACAAGAAACATTGTTGCAAAAAATGATTGCATTCATATACAGTACAGTGGGCATGTACATAACACAACAGGGAAACTGCAACGCTTACATCTTACTGTATTATGTATACAATTTAAAAAAGTCATCAATCTTCTTCTGCTTCCCATTTTTACCTTTTAACACACACACGTCAATCTCGTCTGCTACACACGAGCTAGCGTCTGAAAACGAAAATGGCTCTGCTACACGGGTGCTGGGCACGTAACCAAGTCACCTGACCAAGTCGACCAATGGCGCGACTGATGGCGTGACATGTAACCAAGACACGTGACCAAGTTGGCCAATGGCGCGACCGATGGCGTGTCACGTGACAAAGTCACACGGCCAAGTCGACCAATAGCGCGACCGATGGCGGCTCATGTGACCAAGTCGACCAATGGCGCGACCGATGGCGGCTCACGTAACAAGATACGTGACCAAGTTGACCAATGGCGCGACGGATATATCGATATAAACAACAAAAATGGCCGGCGGGGGATGAAAAGGAGCACCGTAATAACCGGATTATCGTAATAACCGGGTATCGTACTAAACGGTACTAATTATACATAAAAAGGGAAATGAAAATAGTATCGTAATAAGCTGTACTATCGATATAACCGATATCGATATAACGAGACTTTACTGTAGAAAATTATGTTTTATGGGGACCTGGGAACGGATTATTCTCATTTTAATGGTTTCCTATGGGAATTAATTTTTGGGATACACACTTTTCGCCTTACACACTGTGTCTTGGAACCAATCAAGTTCGTCAGCCAAGGTATCACTCTATATTATTTTTTTTTTTTTTACATTCCAATTAACTTTCTAATTCGGAAAGCTTTTTCACAACACATGGTGTCAAATTTAGAAGGCACATTTTGACTGCACAGTACTTTACATTTTACATAAAAAATGCTGGGTTTAGTAATGTGGAAGATTTCCCCTTCAAGACTTATGGAATTCATCAATTGCCATGGAGAACTGTCAACACGGTGTCATCCATATCTGGAGGATTTTAACGTGGGTCACTGATAATGGCAATTCAAGCGGTCAGTGATTTATTGAGCCTGAACACGTTTACACTGCCAGACGGAAGACATCTGGAAGAAGCGTTTAGCCCAAATACTCCCAATGACATTCTCTTTTTTTCACCTTCTATTCTTGCTGAGGGGTGACAGTGACTAATGCCGCTAACTGGTGTGAGTGATGTTTTGGGTGGAGGTTGAGGTCCCCATGTTGTATGTAGGTGGAGATAAGGAAGGTGGGAGTTCAGACAGGGCATATATGTGAAATATTAAAATAAATAAAAAAATAATAACAAAACACATTTCAGAAAGGAGATCCAGAATATGGTAATGTAGCGAGGAATGATACACCCAAAGCATGACTCAACGCTTGATTCATGATTGTGGGCAACTTTAGTCAGAACTGATTTCCAATGAAACACATTTATCTTCATTTAGCAGTGGGATTCTGTCAAAGAATTTCAACACAAAAAAGTGTGCTTCTGAAGATAGTGTGAGGAGAAAGAGATCGCGGTCTTAACACGGATTGATTCACCTGGTCAATAAATGACTCGACTCCACGCGTCCAACAGTTTTACATGCACACAGGGATTGTCAGCTGCAAAGCAAAATGCAACAGCGTTGCGACTGTGCAAGAGCAGGGACCTATCGTAGCAGAGTCCAGCACCGCCATGTCTGGACAGTAGGGGGATATATATATATATATATATATATATATATATATATATACAGTAAAGTCTCGTTATATCGATATTCAAGGGAGTCCGAAAAAATATCGATATAACCGGGACTATCGATATATCCGATCCTGCGCCGAACTGCATTAAACAAAAGCCGCCAAAAGAGGGCAGCCAAGCGCCATATAAGAAACGGAGCTGGCCATTAGCTCCCTTTTTTTGGGTGAGAGATGTTCCCCCAATGTTGCCTCAAAATGGCACATATAATTCTTTAATGATTGTAAACATGTATGCTTTAATCTTCAGAACTACAGTGTATTTGAAACATATTCATAACTGGATGTGTAACAAGAAAGCATATTATCCGAATCTGAAGCCATTGTTTGGATTCACAAGCAATGCAAGACGTCTTGGCGTGAAGTCATTTTTAATTGCATTTGAATAAAAAGTGACATCGGTTGTCCTTTAATACACAGTATGGAATGTTAATAATTTTCAAAATCATCGCGCTTCAGCAGACAAAACAAGAAACATTGTTGCAAAAAACGATTGCATTCATATACAGTACATAAGACACATAACACAACAGGGAAACTGCAACGCTTACATCTTACTGTATTATGTATACAATTTAAAAAAGTCATCAATCTTCTTCTGCTTCCCATTTTTACCTTTTAACACAAACACTTCAATCTCGTCTGCTACACACGAGCTAGCGTCTGAAAATGAAAATGGCTCTGCTACACGGGTGCTGGGCACGTAACCAAGTCACCTGACCAAGTCGACCAATGGCGCGACTGATGGCGTGACACGTAACCAAGACACGTGACCAAGTTGACCAATGGCGCGACCGATGGCGTGTCACGTGACAAAGTCACACGGCCAAGTCGACCAATAGCGCGACCGATGGCGGCTCATGTGACCAAGTCGACCAATGGCGCGACCGATGGCGGCTCACGTAACAAGACACGTGACCAAGTTGACCAATGGCGCGACGGATATATCGATATAAACAACAAAAATGGCCGGCGGGGGATGAAAAGGAGCACCGTAATAACCGGATTATCGTAATAACCGGGTATCGTACTAAACGGTACTAATTATACATAAAAAGACTAGAAATGTGCAAGGGAAATGAAAATAATATCGTAATAAGCGGCACTATCGATATATACCGATATCGTATATATATATATATATATAACGAGACTATATATATATATATATATATATATATATATATATATATATATATATGTATATATATATATATATATATATATATACAGTGGTACCTCGGTTCTCGACCATAATTCGTTCCGGGACCCTGTTCGAAAAGCGATTTTTTCGAACACCGAAACCACCTCTTTGCTCCTGTCACTTGCGAGTTGACAGTGGGGGCGGGGGGGCTGCCTCTCCCGGCTGTTCTCCACCTGCTGCCATTCTCTAATTACGAACATGGGGCATTTATACGGTTCGCGATCACCTCGCCAATGCCGGATGATTGCCTCAACTCGCCACCATGCCTGGACTCTTCCTTCGATGCGCGAGTGTATCCGGTCCGAGGTATTTTCCCCGCGTCCCGTAAATTTGTCATCTTCCGGGATTGCGTAATTTTGCACCCTCGTGTGCCATTTGCTTTTTGGCGTAGTAAGCGGGTCGAATCACCCCTGCCTTCTTACTCGCTGTGTTTTCTTTGATTTGTGAATAAACATCCTGCTTGGGTAGTACGTCTCTGCCGCCTGCTTTGGAGTCCCAAACATTCCACTACTCTCGCTCGGAACGTGACAGCTACGGATGACTCGGCTACAGGATGTTCTTTTCTCTTCAAATATCTATCCAATGACACTTGCTCCCACTCCCACGGTCACATCACTAGATTGCACAGCCTCCTTATTCTTTAATATCGTACTGATCGTAGATTTCGCCATGCTGTATTCCCTCGCCAGATCAGACACTCGCACACCTCCTTCATATTTTTCGATTATTTCTTTCTTAAATGCAATAGTTGTACGCACTACTTTTCTTTTGTCACTTTAAGCAGCACTTACTTTCTTTGGAGGCATGATTAGGGGCTAAAACTCTTCGTACACCTATATTAAACGCTAGAGCAAAACGCAGCCCGTCCGCTAGCGACAACAGTTAGTCACGGAGAGAGCGATACACCCGTGCGCCGCTCAGCTCCCCACCCTCGCGTACACACTCACGCGTCGTATTGGCGTTCGAACACCGGTTAATGTTTGAACGCCGAAGCAAGAATATCTCGAATATTTTGTTCGAACACCGATTTGTTCGAACAGTGAGGCGTTCGAGAATCGAGGTACCACTGTATATACATTATATACATTATATAGAGTATATACCGTATATAGAGTATATACATTCTCTCTCTCTCTCTCTATATATATATATATATATATATATATATATATATATATATATATATATATATATATATATATATATATATATATATATATACCAGGGGTGTGAAACATACGGCCCAAGGAGGTTCAATCAGGCCTGCAGGATAATTTGAAAGTGGAAAAATGCATAAAAGACATGGAATTGATATTTTTAATTTGCTGCAATTCATGGATTATCCTCTAAGGGGCGCACTCGTTCCATCAGAGTAGAAGACATGCCGCATCACTGAGACAGACTGAAAACAGCAGACGGTGTCAATGCGCCATCTGCTTGTGTATGTGTGTTACGACGTTGTTAATACCTTGGTCTCTGCCTCTCTGCTACACCCTCGTTAGCCAAAATGTCGCTATCCAAACGGAGAAAAGTAGATAAGGAGTGTAGAATTTTCAAAGAAAAATGGACCACGTCGTATTTATTTACAGAGATGCACGGAAAACCTTTGTGCTTGGTGTGTTTGCAACAAGTTTCGGTATTGAAGGAATATAATATTCGACGCCACTACGAGACTCATCACAGCGAAAAATATGACGGGTTGCAAGGACAACTGAGAAGAGAAAAGATGAACGAATTGCTGGCGGGTCTGAGGAAACAGCAGTCAACTTTCATCCGGAGCCGAGAAGTCAGTGAAGCAGTGCTAAAAGCCAGCTACCTAATTGCTTGCGAAATAGCATTAGCATCGAAGCCGTATTTCGACGGTGACTGTTAAACGATGCATGATGAAGGCGGCTGAACTTGTATGTTCCGAGAAGCGACAAGCTTTTGCCAATATTAGCCTGACGAGGAATACTATAGCAGAGAGGATTTATTGCATTTTCCGTGGCAATTGACGAGAGCACTGACATCACAGACGTGGCCCAACTGGCCATATTTATTCGAGGAGTTGATGAGACATTGACTGTTACTGAATAGTTTCTTGAGTTGGTGCCAATGATGGACACCACAACAGCCGAGGACATTTTCGGCTCTGTCGTTGCTGTATTGGACAGAGTTGGAGTGGACTGGTCCCGCGCTGTCAGCCTGTCTACAGACGGCGCGTCATCCATGGTCGGAAAGAAAGCAGGTGTCGCGACAAAGTTCAAAGACAAAGTACAAGCCCTTAATGGAGGAGATCGTTTCTGGACATTTCACTGTATTTTGCACCAGGAGGCAGGCATTGTGTTGCAAGTCGCTGAAAATGGACCACGTCATGGAGGTGGTTGTTCGCACTGTAAATTTCATCCGGTCCAGAGGTCTGAACCATCGTCAGTTTGACAAACTTCTCAGCGACAGCAACATTACCCACAGCCTGCCATACCACCCCTTAATGTTAGTCAGCAGCTTCAAAACAAAAGTTCTGTGATGGAATTTTACTGTTCATACAACTCCATAAATTTACAGTATGTATTGTATGTGTATGTATGTTTCATGTATGAAGTTTACAGGACAGGTGAACAGTTTCTTCATTACACATTTAAAATCACTCTCCTTAGTTTGTAAGGTCTACGCAGGGATTACATTTAGATTTTATATGCGTAACTTTCTTTAAAAGTCTCATCTAATCTTAAAGTGCATTACTATATTTTTCAGTACCAATTAAAGTTTTGTGCCTTTGTACAATCAATGAGATCAGTTGCAATGCATATTTGTGAATGATAAAAGTAAATTGCACATTTGTCTAAGGAAATATGAGGTGTTTCGTGAAATGTTTTGTAAAAGGATAGTTCATTAAATGTCAATATTTTCCGAATGTTCTCGTGCTTCTTTACACCAAAACAAAGGAAATACATGATATTTTTGCTATTTTTAGCAGAGTATGGTATAATTTTAATGGTCCGGCCCACTTGACATCTCCCTAGGCCGTATGTGGCCTGCGATGCGAAATGAGTTTGACACTGATATACACACCCTGATATATACAGTAAAGTCTCGTTATATCGATATTCTCTGGAGTTAGAAACAATGTCGATATATCCGTCCTGCGCCAAACTGCATTAACAAAAGCCGCCAAAAGAGGGCATCCAAGTGCCATATAAGAAACGGAGCTGGCCACGAGCTCGCCATTTCGTGCCTCTTTTTTTGGGGGGTGAGAGATGTTCCCCCAATGTTGCTTCAAAATGGCACATATAATTCTTTAATCGATTGCAAACACGTATGCTTTCCTCTTCAAACTACAGTGTATTTGAATCATATTCATAACTGGATGTGTAACAAGAAAGCATATTATCCGAATCTGAAGCCATTGTTTGGATTCACAAGCAATGCAAGACGTCTTGGCGTGAAGTCATTTTATTGGTGTTTTGCATTTGAATAAAAAGTGACATCGGTTGTCCTTTAATACACAGTATGGAATGTACAGTAATTTTCAAAATAATCACGCTTCAGCAGACAAAACAAGAAGAATTGTTGCAAAAAAACGATTGCATTCATATACAGTACAGTGGGCATGTACATAACACAACAGGGAAACTGCAACGCTTACATCTTACTGTATTATGTATGCAATTTTAAAAAGTCATCAATCTTCTTCTGCTTCCCATTTTTACCTTTTAACACAAACACTTCAATCTTGTCTGCTGCACACGAGGTAGCGTCTGAAAATGAAAATGGCTCTGCTACACGGGAGCTGGTCACGTAACAATAAACACGTAACATGAAGTCCAAGATGGCGCCCGAGTAGGCAGCCTCAGCAAGTGCTCTCATGAGCCTTGCTTTTTTTGGTTGTTTTTGTCTTGTTTTGTGTTTTCTTTTGTCACTTTGTGTTGTTGTGCATCGTGTGGAACGGATACAGATTGTTTTTCAGCATTTTTGACCACGACATTCATCAAGGAGGAGACTGTGCTGAGCGGTTGTGCCTTTTCGGCAGCATGAATATGCCAGTACTGTTTTTGAATGGGAGGAATGTCGGAGCCATTCGACTGCCATCGCTGGACACCAAAGGGGCCATTGTGCTTTTTTGAGCCTGGAATGGGCAGCATCTTCACAGCCCTGCTTTGTTTAGCGGAAAGGTCAGTGCTGTTGGACAGTCTGCGGCTAGATGGATGCATGGCTTGGGGAACCCACGATAAGAAGAAAGGAACGTCAGCGCAGAGCGCCGATGCGTATGTGGAACTGTTGCGATTGGAATTGAAGCAGATTTATGTGGAACAGGAGATGTGAGACAATCTCTTTTCGTCAATGGATGCTACAGCTGCGTGTTTACTTTCAACATTTAGCTTGTAGTCGACGTGCACATTCTACCATGATGTCCCTGATCCACTGGTGGTAAGACGCTTTGATCCTCTCCTCTTTCATCTAGAACTGCTTCATGTCATCACAAAGAGGGTACAGCAAGTCCTGAAGAATGAATGTCTCTCTGTGTCTTTGTTTTGTCATATTGTCTCTATGCTGTCATATTATTTGTTATTTAGTTTTTTTTTGTTCTTTTGACTTCAAGACGGCGCCGCGAGAGTGGCTGCCTTTCCAGCAGCTCATGTATTTTGTTTTTCTCCTTTCATTCCTTTCATCACTTTGCTGCTGTGAAATGTAAATTTCTCCACTGTGAGACTAATAAAGGCATATCCAATCGAATCCAAACTCATGTGACCAAGTCGACCAATGGTGCGACCGATGGCGTGTATCGATATATATATATTGTGATATCATGAGAGGCTAGCTCTCAGCGGGGCGGGACAAGAAGTGCAATGGACGACAGGTTTGGATACAAACAAAAGGTTTTAATCAAGGGTTCCAGGGGGAATTCACAAGCAACAAAGGTTCGAATAGTGTCTCTTCCAATACTTGTCAAAATAAAGTCTCTTCTGCTACTTAAATCCAAATAAAGTCTCTTCTGCTACTTAAATCCAAATAAAGTCTCTTCTGCTACTTAAATCCAAATAAAGTCTCTTCTGAGGTAAAACTGAAGACGGAGTTCTTTACAAGAGTCTCTAGGCCTCACCCCTCTTGACGTCCTCGTCATGTAGCCTAGCCACCTTAGCTAGGTTCAAATCCAGTGTCCAGTCGTGTGGTCCCAACTGGCAACGAGTTCCACGCAGCAATCAACTTCTCCACAGAGCACAGCAATCGAGCTTGTCTTTCCCCAAGCTGCACACTCAGAGGCTCTCTGCCTTAAGAGCCCTGCTTTCCAATCAAGCCCTGATCAGCTGCAGGTGTGTGGGTTTAATTGCTGCCTTCCACCAGGTGGGGCCAAGACTCTCTCTGGGTGGAGCCATCTTAGGGGGATGTATTTGCCCTCCAGGACACAGCCTCTCGTGACATCACAATATATATATATATATATATATATATATGTGTGTGTGTGTATGTGTGTGACGGGTGTCACAACAGAGACTGTCTTGAGCTCCACGATGCTGCCGTCATAATAAGACCAGACGTGTGGATGTGTCTTTTTATTTCTTTTATTTCTGCAACACAGTATGGCAGAAGGGATGGGTGAAGTCGCATGGGTTTCGTCTGGTGATTAACATAAGTCTCGTCCAGATTGTTCTGCATGTGCAAAACATTGTAGATAACAAAACAGAATGAACAACGTGTGATGGTATAGTGGTTATTTACAGAAAAAAAGAATACAACACAAGTTCAATGTTATTTACATGATGTCCCTGAACGTATCACATTCAAGACTGTCGAGGGGACACGCGGTCGGAGGGAACACGCGGACCATAGTGGCGGCAGTACGACCTGCCACGAACACTCATGGCCAAATGAAACGCGACACAAGAAACTAAATACTATAAAATAAAAACAAAATGAAACACTCATTACCCGCAACACAGTATGGCAGAAGGGATGGGTGAAGTCGCATGGGTTTCGTCTGGTGATTAACTGCGCAACAGAAAAGCACTATGAAGCAAATGTGCTTCAAAGTTCCACTCGACAAAACGTGAATTACATAATGACACAAAAGGTAATCTGGACTCAAAAGGAATCAGGGAACTAATTAGATAACACGAGACAGTACAAAAGGGGAAACAAAATAAGATATTGTCATGAAAATGCGCGTTAATCCAGACCATCAGAGAAATGCGACTCACCATGAGTCTCGTCCAGATTGTTCTGGAAACTATGGGCGGGACTTGGTGCCACACTGTGCGCCGTTGCGTCACTTTCGTCATAATTTAATAATCTTAGTGCACAATTCCGTTACATATATATATTTATTTTATTCTTATCAAAACTGTGTGCATAGGTGAGGCACACAGTTCTCCTGCCTCATGACAGGGGGCGCTGGTGATTAGAGACTCTTCTTGCTACTCCTCGGCTGCAGAATAATATAATTAGTGACAGCAAGCTACAGTAAACAGTTAGCAAGTTAAGTGCAACCATCCAGTCATTTTTTGTGTTGCTTGGCCTTATTTTCAGAATGGTGGATTACATTTCTAAATTGAAAGAATTTTCTAAACTGGACTTTCAATCGAAGCAGGAGATAGTTAAAGGAAGACCAACAAACGGTGAGGGATGAATGTAAATCTCCAGCTTCTCAGCTTTTTGGCCAAGAAGGATCTCATTGAAACTATTCCTGAAGCGACAAAGTTGCTCCAGTTCGTGCTCACTGTTCAAGCTACTACAGCATCAGTGGAGCGGTCATTCTCAGCACAAAAGACTGAAAACATACAGTCGGAACAGGACTGATCAAGGACGACTTTCTTCACTGGCAGTGATCTCCATTGAGACAGAGAGACTTGGACTTCATTTATAAGTAAAGGTAACACGATAATAACGTTTTTTTAATTCTTTTTTCGACGCTACAGTTTGTATACAGTATATAAAGAATGCTGACATGACACTTTAAAACAAAACACGTTAACTGTTGCCAATCAAATGGTGAATAAGATACTCTGTGGAGTTCATATGTTTGTACATCTGACTGTGATGACGTCAGTGCCTTACCAGCCATGAACCTCACCGCACGTCACTGAAATCTATTATTATTATTATTAAATCCCTGATTTTTCACGATTAATGGAGACCAACCTCAAAATAAGGCTTTCCGACACGGCCAAGGCTGAAAACCAACTCCGTGGAGGGACGAGCGGGCTTAACTACTCCCAAACACACATTGCCTCCCTTAGCTTTGACAAACTAAAAAAAGTTATCCCGAAAACAACACGAAGATACATGCATGCGAGACAGTCAACTGAGTGACTTGAAACAACAAAAGAAGAAGCTATGTGAGGCTGCAAAAAAAATCATGCACCTTATTCGAGTAGGCATGTACAGTACAGTACAGGCATGTTCAAAGCCCCTGAGTCTGAGTCACATCCGCTATCAACAAGTAACATGACTTCTCTCTACAATTAGGCTAATGTTCTGAGTGTTTTTTGTGGGGTGAATACAGTATTCAGGAAAAATTCACAAAGCACTGAAGCCGCAAAACATCAAGGCCAAAGTGGTGAGGAATGGCTGTAATTCTACACATTTAAAAAAATGATATGCACTAAGCAAACAAAAACAATGGCAGGAAATAATGTGCTCGACAATGGAGATTCCACGACATCGCGTGCTGGCCAAATATGTGTTTGGTATAAAACATCTGTTTTTGTCTAGCATTGCAGTCGTATTTTGCAGTCTTCATGTACGCTGAAGGGGCGAATGTGTGAGAATATATCCATCCATCTATTTTCCGTACCGCTTATTCCTTATTAGGGTCGTGGAGGGTGCTGGAGCCAATCCGAGCTGTCTTCGGACACGAGGCGGGGGACACCCTGAATTGGTTGCCAGCCAATCGCAGGGCACACAAGGAAAAAACAACTGTCACTCTCACACTCACACCTCGGGACAATTTGGAGTCTTCAATCTGCCTGCCATGCATGTGTTTGGAATGTGGGAGGAAACCGGAGGACCCGGAGAAAACCCACACGGGCCCGGAGAGAACATGCTAACTCCGCACAGGGAGGCCGGACCGGGATGCGAACCGGCGACCTCTGCACTGTGAAGCCGGAGTGCTAACCATTTGAGAATATATTATGGAGAATATATTATTATTATTATTATTATTGTTGTTGTTATTGTTGTTGTTCAGCATTTGGTTGGAAACTATTTCATATTCCTCTCAAGGTTATTGTATTCTGACAATCCGCTAATGTCCGTGTGCTTTGATGTTGTATGAAATGTCGGTCATTTTGGTGAGGGCATCAATCACCAGAGTAGCGAGCAAGAGGAAAACAGGCCATAAGTACATGCTGCAGGCAGATGTTTAGTCTGCACTTGTCAGAGTATGATTGGGTATAGGAAGAAAATTCAAGTGAAAAACTGATTTTTTTTATAACGGTTGACATATCATCTGGGGTACCTAAATGATTACTGATTCATATACAAAAGAAAATAACTCTGTATATATTTGTCCATTCCTACACCAGACTGTGTTTCTGCCTCCCAAGAGTATTCTTCTTTGTGCTCAATTAAATCTGTCCAAATTTCAGACTGAGGATGGCAATGTGTTGAGTAAATTGTCACCACACAATCTGTGAGTTCAAAACACGCTAAGTCAAAATGCATTTGTCTTGCTCCTTACAGAAGAAGACAAGACAAGGTCTTTGAGAAATTTTAAGCTGCATGTATGGAGTATTTTGGTTAACCACGTATATTTTTTATGGGGCGTTAAAGTGCTGAAAGAAAATACACTACACAATGAAACTTTAATTTTATTGTTTCAAGAACAAAAAACAGTGACGCTTCTGTTGAACAAACATACAAATGTGAAGGTAGTGAGCAAAATGATTTCAAACAGGTATTGTCTTTTAAGATAGTATTGCAGTTATGAATGTTCACAATTGATATATTTTATATTAGACTTACTTTGACTCAGGGATGAGGAAATTGGAACATTTGGAGAACACAAGTGAGGTATGAAAAATCCTAGCTGCTCAGTCATATTAGACCTCGGAAGTAGCTTCACCACGATCGCTGAGGTGACAAAGGTGTTATAGATTTCCAAGCTGTTATTTTAAAGCTACATGTTACTTTTAAATCCTGGTTATGTTTCTTGTCATGGACAAAGCTCACAGGCCATGTGATGGCCAACTGTGTAAACGCTCGGAGTACCTAGTGTCTCTGAACTACAGACACCAGAGACCTGCCTGATTCAGTTTAACTTTTCGAAGTCCTGTGGACATGTATGTTCCCTTCTCAAACTATCTTTAAGCTCTTGTTTCCCCCCTTTTGTGTGCTCTTGTCGTGGCGCATTGCCTCAAAAGTATCATAGGTGCATTCACATGTCTATGGTTGTCTACGTGAGGAGCTTCTGAATATTGACACGGCGTTAACATGAATGAAAATATTTTTGCTGTGTTCAGACAGCATGAAAGGAACACCCTCGGCATTTGGACGTGGTCTATCCAAACAAACACCAGACATCAGCACTCAATCAAAGCACGTTTTCACACTCACTAAAGCCTCAGATGACCCCCTAAGCTGAAGAAGCTTTTGAAAATGTTACTATGGAATTCATGAATGTGAACATTTTGAAGTATTACATACTTGTGGTGCAAATTAGCTCATCGAGTGCTTGGTCCATTTGTTAGATGTATTGATTGATTGGAGTGTAAAATACACTTGTTTTTTTTTAGTATCGATATCATAGAAGCAAGGTAGATGCTGCCGATTGACTGATGCTTCATTCAACATTGGCAGGTATTTTGTAAATAAAGTGAGAATAAATTGCGGTTTTTTGCAGATTTATAAAGAGCTAATATCAGCAGACCAATTAATTAGGTGTGCTTTCGTGTTGTGATTGCATTCTTAAACCTAACTGTTGTGCTTCTTAATAAACAAGTGAAAAAAACATGGACATTGTAAATAGCACAGCCACCTTGTGTCGAGTCAATACAGTTGTATATTTCAAATATGGTCTATACGTTTACATATTTTTATACTTTGCACTATATACAGTTCTTTTTATGAAACATTTTGTGCAGTTGTACATTTCAGTTTCCTGACATTTTCTTTTGTGCATAGAATACAGTAAAGTCTCGTTATATCGATATCCAAGGGATTCCGAAAAAAATATCGATATAACCGGGACTATCGATATATCCGACCCTGTTTGCATGTAATTTTCTCCGTGCGTGCATAGAAATAGTATCGATATACCCGGGACTATCGATATATCCGATATCGATATAACGAGACTTTACTGTACTTTGTTTTATCTTTTGACATCCCCCTACCCCTTTCAAATTTGCTGATGTAGATTGCCAATTTCCCCATTGTGAGACTGTTAAAGGCTTTCTGATTCTGATTCTGATTAAACATCATGTCTAAAGGAAAAATGTTATTTCCATTCCTGTGGAGATTATTAACCAAATGAAATAATAGGTAAGTCAGGGTATGGGGTGGGCTGAGGGGGGTCAAAAAAGGTTCCAGGGCTTTTTTTGGGCATTAAGAGAATTAAGGCAAATCCCAGAAAGGGAAATAAAAGTCCCCCCAAACAGGTAAATTTAAGAAACATCATCACTATTTCCTTTTCCCTTTTTCGAAGTGAATGGGGGCAATAAAGTTTAAATCATTTTAACACATCAGATTTTTTTCAAAATAAAAATATTAGAATGTTCACGCCACGTTGCCCCAAACTATTTTCCACAGTTGTTCCTGGGAGAGATGCGTGCTACATGGGAGGCATCCAGCACTACTAGTTTCACACAAATCAAGGGGAGGGGAGGGAAGTGGAAACTGAGTAAGAGGGGATTATGAAGCAAAATGTAGGGAACCTGACTGTTACCATCTAGGGTAGAACAACCGATTGCATCTATTAGACTGGTAGAAATGAGTAAATGGATACTGCACCCACTGGCCATGTACATTAGCCTTTTTAAATGGCTATTAATCTGGGCCAGGGGCTTAGGCAAAGGGGAAAAGAAAATCCTGCAGAGAACCTTTCATCAGGTTGAAAGGTTAATGCACACGCTCAACAAAAATGCCTTGGCTCCAGACAGGCGATTGTGTGTCAGTCAGCCACATTCCCCTGACACGGAGCAGTTGTCTTGCCCAGACCGGAGAACGAGAGTGTATAATTGCAACAAGGCAGCGGCATAATCGAGTTTGTGTATGTTGTGAACACACAAAGTCCTTCGGTTCTCTGGGGAACAGGGGCAAGGTGGGAGTTGAAGCCACCAGATCCTCCACATTGGTGTGAGGAGCTGGGCTGCAGCTGCTTAAACTAATGCAGGCAAATGCAATTTCATGATCCTCACTGCGACTCAATCCGTGTTGCTGTTGTAATTTAACACTCCAAGACACGGTGTTCGCTTGTGTGTGTCTTTGGCTGTCACACGACTAAAGAAGTCATCGAAGCAATTGTTTTTTGAATAATTTGGTTCACAAAGATATGCAAAAGGAAAAACAGATGTATTGGCGGGATGTTGTGGCTCTCTTAACTGGATGCCTGATTTCCCCTTCCCTCTGCCGCACCCCACCGATTCTGGATCGAGGCCTTTTTTCTTCATGCCAACAGTAAGTCGGATGCAATTGTGTTTACATTTTCTCGGTCATAGTTAATGTTGTAAGGAAGTAGCATCATGTGTGCGAGAGTTTATCTGAGACTGGTCACTTTAATCAATTAAGGCTAATAGTGCAGGCATTCTTATTAAAAGTGGATACATTGATCTCTGAAGTGAAAACTCAAATGTTTCCAGTCTACTTCATCAACAAAAGAATTGTTCCAACACATTTGGTCCATACACCAGTGGGAAGGAAAAAATGGCAATAAACAACTGGAAAGTCATAATCCACCGCATACTCTTAACTCTGCCTGAAATTTCACACACACAGGCATTTTTGCTCTAAATAGACAGACAGACAGACAGAGTCACAGACAGGCAGGAAGGCAGGCAACCTAACTTTTCGAGAAAAAAAAGTATTGAGTTGTAAAAAGAGAGAAAAAAAAATCAGTATGAGATCCTCGATACACAAAACCACCATCCACTTGAAATTGCATGCCAACTGTGCGGCTATGTAATTGTGGCACCACATAGAGGACAACACGACAAAGTGCGCAAAGCGACAATATTGGCTGAGGACTGTTTGGACAAGGTATGAAACGAAGTGGTGAAAGTTTGAGGAATACCGGAGAGGACAACATGCTGGTGTCCCTCAAAGCACAGCTTCTCATTGGCACAAATCACCTTGCTGAAACTTGTTACACCCGATTGATGAGGCTCACTACAAACAGTTGACACGGTTGCAGGCAGCCTTTAAACAAAACAATCATTACACAATGGCACATGGCCAGATCGGTAGTGGTGCTGGCAATTCTTTTTACTGACTCACTTTTGAGGTGAGGTTTGGGGATCCTCCCTTCCTGTTTGAGCGGAGCCTTACAGTTTCACAGCTTCACTTTATTGCTTTGTACATAGCGAGCGCACGCCAGGCGTGAGGCTCCCTACTCCTCCCCTCTCTTGCTCAGGCGTTCCTGCAGTGCTCCTGTCCAGAGATTGACTGACTCAGAAAACTCAAGTGGAAGAGACGCACTACAGTGCTTTCTGCCTGCTGGGAAATACTAATGCAATGTGGTTTTATTGATCAGCTGCATGGCATTCTCTCGTTTTCTTTTTCTTTTTTCCCTTTGGAATGGGAAAGAATACATTTGACTAAAGATTTAGGCAAACAAAGAGAATGACCAACATATGAAGAGGAGTAGGCACTGCAGCATGAAGGCAACAATTGGACCTCTCCTCCTCAGTGATGAAAAGCTAGTGAGAAAATAATTGTCAGTGCTGTCCACCAATCTTGTGCGTGGATGTTGCCAGCAGACTGCTATTACAGAAAAAGGAGACTGTGATGATGATGATCAATAATTGGACCATGACTTTCAAGAAGACTGATTTTTCTTAGTTTTTGCCAAGATCATTTCGTGATCATTTTTCCATTGGTGCTTTAGCATCCTTTGCAGGCTTTCTTTCCAGATAAATGTGGACCTTGTTTGTTAAGAGGATGGAGGACTGCTTGAGGACCAGTTATTTGGCACTGATGACATTGTATTTGGTTCCGAATACAGTTTACACAGCCAACAGTGTTTATCCCAGAATACGCCTCTCACACAAAGGTAAGAAATGTGCAGTGTGTTGTCCAGAGCAATGATTCCCAACATTATTTTGGCTTGCGTACTGTCAAGTTATGTTGGTTTTTTGAGTTTTCCCCCTAACTTGAAAAAGGGGTTTTGGCTGTGTTGACCGGGGTTACACTGGGACTTCACTCCTTGACTCCAATGATGAGACAGATTTCTCCTTTCTTTTTCCTCTTTTATTTTGGACTTAATCGTCTCTTTTCTCATTGAAAGGACAATTGGAAGATTGCAAGTTTGCAAGTTTGCCAGTTTGCAAGGTGAAAAACCTTTGAAGAAGGTAAAACACAAACAGCAATTAGGTATACATTTGAAGGCTTAACAGGCTGGTTTTGACATTAAACCATCAAATCAAATGATCAAATAAACAGTCACAATATCAGGTTCTCTCACCGTCAGCCACCCTGGTCTTTACACAGTTGAACTCTACTGTCTTGGTAAACTCCTAGAGCAGTACTTGAACCGAACCGAACCTGAGCAGTATTGCAACTGACTATTTTAAGGATTGGTTGCTTCTGGTGAGAGCCTTTGATTTCTGAATGGCTTTCAGCTGCTGGCACACCGGCCTTCATTTCAGCTCTCTCCTCTGGGGGAAAAATGGTGCTACTCATCTTTGGACTACTGCTTCGGCCATATTTGTAGTTTTTTACCAAGACACTCATCTTTGGACTACAGCTTCGGCCATATTTGTAGTTTGCCGAGACACCTCCCACTCAATCTTTCCATGGATACATTGGGAAGATTGCCAACTGTAGGCAAACGAAGTAAGTATGGTGGTCTTGCCAAGATTTTCTTATTTCTGTTCTTCAGCAGGTAGTAGAACAACCAACCGTCTTACGTCCCTGTGCAGAACAGTGGGTTGGAACTGTTTCCTCAGGCTGCTTAAATTGGAATGGATGGGCTTCGCCTTTGGGGTTTTTGTCAGGGGGACACAGTAGCTGGGATAGATCCGGATGTGGACATCCCTCACAATGCCTTTGTCATCTGGGTTGGTGCTGATAACTCAGCCAAGCTTGAAGTGACCCCTTTAGTGCATTTTGGTCACATAACCAGACAATTTTTTTTTTTTGTTCTTTTGACTTCAAGACGGCGCCGCGAGAGTGGCTGCCTTTCCAGCAGCTCATGTATTTTGTTTTTCTACTTTCATTCCTTTCATCACTTTGCTGCTGTGAAATGTAAATTTCTCCACTGTGAGACGAATAAAGGCATATCCAATCCAATCCAATCCAATCCAATGTCTCCTACAGTGACATTTCTTTCAGCAGTGCCATTTGCTTCGGACACCAAGGTTGGGACCTGCGAGTTGACTCCAAGATTTCCAGAACCTGGTTACCTCAGCAGGCATTGCCCTGAGCCTTTTGTAGGGATTAGATGGAAAAGTCAAATGTTTTGAGGTCTCCACTTTGAGATGCACGACCAAGAAGGAGGCTGTTTGGTGTGATATATTGGATGCAGTTTTCCCGACTCTGGATTCTGGCATCAATCGGGCGCTCATTTGCGAGGTTTGCTGCAGTGTAGAGAGCTGTCTGGAACTCGGAGAAGCTGAGCCCGTACTCTTTACCAAGACTCTGGAGTGCCCTCTTTACAATACGTACAGCGGCCTCTGCTGCACCGTTCCTGTGTGGAGAGTCAGCGGGGTGAATTTTCCACATCCACTTAGTTCCATTTTTGGCTGCTGCATCCTCCAGTGTTGTTTCATCCAAGCCATCCAAGAAGCTATACAGTTCCTTGAGGAAAGATTTTGCTCCAAAGAAATTGGTTCCAGGATCAGACCAGCTCTTTCTTGGATGCCCTCTGAGAGCTGTGTTTTTTTTTTCTTTCTTCCACAGAGATGGCTCCTTTGGAGGAGACTGCCTCCCACTTTGGGCCGTCCAAGGCTTCAACTTGTTGAGAGATTCTTTTTGCCGCTCTCCAAACCATTGCAACTGTTTTGACCAGTCTAATGATAGGACCCTGGTCTGTGGTCCATTTCAAGTACATCACTGCGCCATAAGCATGCTCACTTCCATCAGAGGATGTGACCGCAGAGGGTGGTTCAGTAATGAAGCATTTGGGAGTTAGAGCCCTAGTGAACATGATCGTGCTGAGTTGCCGGTACTCCTCGAATAGATCGATTGCATCATCTCTGAGTCCATCTGAGAGTGCAATGTCCCATGTGTCTTTGACTGGACAGCTTTCAGCCTTCGCCTCTTGAAATGCGTTCCGCACCAGAATAGCTCCCTTTTGTGTGGTAGGAGTCACAAGGCCAACTGGATCGTACAGTCCTGACACTTGACTGAGAAGTTCTCTTCGCGCCAAAGGGTTGGGTGTCATGGCTCTGATCTCGTCTTTCAGAAGGTCTTCATCCAGCCACATTTTTTGTTTCCTCTTAGAGAAGTTGATTCCAATTCTGACATGGAGCTTATCGTCTTCAACTCTGTAGCCCAGATCAAGTTCTTTGTTGTCATCATTTCCCATCTGATTTGGTAGGATGATGGTCTTTGTCCTTTCCTCATTACAGCGTTCCTTCCTCCCACCTTGCCCAGAGAAGACCCATGGCTTCAGCTCAAAACCTCCGGCCTTCAGGATCCTCTCCACATTGGCTGTGATGGAGTTTAGCTGGACAAGGCTGTTGTGTGAAGTAAGGATGTCGTCAACGTAGCTGTCGTTATGAATCACTAGACGTTCCTCTTCAAGGTGGGCAAAGAGGGGGAGGTTTGCAGTTTCACGCATTGCCAGTTGCGCTATGCACCCTGCAGGTTTGTCTCCTATGTTCACTCTTGAGATCGCGTATTCCCCCAGGTCCTCATTCTCAGTATCTCGCCAGAGGAATCTGTGAAGATGCACTTCTTGGTCTTCCAGCCAGACGGAGTTATACATCTTTTTTATGTCTCCCAGGGCAGCATGAACTCCACATCTGAATCTGAGCAGTATAGCTCGAATCTGATTAAGGACATCAGGGCCTTTCATCAGCAGCTCATTCATGCTGACACCTCTGCACCTTTGACTGCTATTCTAGACAATTCTTATTGGAGTTGTAACCGAGTGTGGGTTTGGAGCAATGACGTGACTGAGATACCAAACTGGTCCATCCCAACTGGTGATGGTGCCTTTGGGTAGTTTGCGGGCTGCTTTTCTATTTACCATATCATGGACTTGTGCAGCATAAGCCAACTTCCACTCCGGTCTTTTGGCCAATTGTTTTTCTGTTCTCAGGAATGTAGCCTCAACCATTTTTCTGTTGTTTGGTAAGGAAATGGGGTCCTCCACCCAGGGATACCTGGCATGCCAGTGTGGCTCTTCGCTGTGGTGGTCCTCTGTGACATAGGTGAGGCTGTCCCTTACTACTTCAAGTTCCCGTTCCTCTGCGAGAGTCATCTCTTTGCCGCCTGGTTGACATTTTCCACAGCGGCATCCTCCACACTTTGGATCACATGCTGCACCAATACTGTCCCATTTCCACCACTCTAGGAAGTCCCGGTAGGTGCTTGACCTCTGGAGCTGGAACCCTTTGATTTCTGAATGGCTTTTAGCTGCTGGCACACCTGCCTTCATTTCAGCTCTCTCCTCTGGGGGAAAAATTGTGCTACTCATCTTTGGACTACAGCTTCGGCCATATTTGTAGTTTTTTACCAAGACACTCATCTTTGGACTACAGTTTCGGCCATATTTGTAGTTTGCCGAGACACGTACTCACCAAATATTTTTGTCATATTATGAATAACCACATACTCATCATTGTCCAAAATGAAATTGTTTCTGTATTATTACCATACTGTTGCCTGGAAAACAATGTACATTGAAATAATGCATGTTGAAAAATGAATGAAATATATGATACCCTAGTTTTATTGTATTTACCACCCCCCAAAATATAGTTCATTTGAATAAATCCCCTTTAAAAAGGTGTTTAAACTTTTGTGAGAGACTTATGTTGACACCAGTCTGATTTTGGAATGGCTGTGGAAAAAGTTATCGATCTGGGAAATAGATTATTAAATGTTCCCAAGAACACCCAGGAATGTGCTCACGTACCCTTAGGAGTAGGCGTACCCCCTAATGGGAAACACTGGCCTCGCATGTGATTTTGTTTGTTGCCAATGTGGGAGATATGAGCAAACAAATGTCACAGAAATGTTCCTGAAGTCCACTTGTTTAAAAAGAACCTCATGATTTCTCATAGTTTCAATAATGTTCCACTCATTTGTCCATCCAATCATCCAATGCAACCGCCCATCCACCCATCCTACCACCCACCCATCAATCCATCCATCCATCCACCCACCCACCCATCCATCCATCCATCCATCCATCCATCCATCCATCCATCCATCCATCCATCCATCCATCCATCATCCACCAATCATGGAGACAAGATTACATAAAGAAAAATAAATTAAATAATATTAAAGATCAGAACCACACTCAGTATATAGCAATTCTGTACTGTGCCAATTTGTTTTAATTTTGTTTTGTTTTTTTTAGAGGCAAATAGCTCTCTACAAAATGTATGATCTCTCTATTGTATGGGTGTGTCTCGCAATGAGATGATGCGGGAACTGTGACTTTTGGTGATGGACAAGAAGCAACTAACAAACTGGTTGCTCAATCAAACCTCTGAAGCCAAACTTCACACTTACTCCCTCTACTCACAGTCCCCAACTTGTATATCAAATCATAAATCTGAAGGTAGCAGCACAAGATTTCTTAAGGATAGTCAGCAGGATAAAATGGCTGCGCCTACGTCTGCTTTGGGATTTACACAGAATTAAAATATGTTGAATCAAGATCAACAATTCAGACCGTTGAACACTGTAGCGTTAGTACTGCAAAGCCAGCAGCCAACAATCCAGTCAAATGTTCGTAGGTTTACACCTTACTGAACTACAATAGTAATTAATCATCATCATCATAATTTAATTTCTCTTTTGGGGCGTGATAGTTATTTACGAAACATAACTATTCATCTTCTGGCTTGGTCACCATTATCTATAATCTGTATATATATATATATATAATATATAATATTGTCACTTAAAATATATAATGTATATGTCACTTTGCTGCTGTGAAATGTAAATTTCTCCACTGTGAGACTAATAAAGGCAAATCCAATCCAATCTAATGTCACAACGAGGGACAATTAATAGTGTTCAATCAACTTGCTATGCTTTTTTTAAATGTGGGAGGAAACTGTAATACTCTGAGAAAACCCACGCAGGCCCAGGTAAAACATGCAAACACCACACAGGAAGGCCAGAACATGTAAAGTGACCCATTTCACTGCTCACAAGATCAAACAAGTTGTAGGAAGAAAGGAAATGAAATCATCAATCTCAGTGAGTCACACACAAAAAAGTTTCATCTTGGTTCCGCAAAATGAAACCCTCGATTGTTCCTCACACAAGACTCATTCCTATGGCGACTTGCATGTATCATGTCACTTATCTGTTTTCATGTTGATAATCCAATAAAGAAGCAGCTCCTTGTTTGTCTTGTGCAACAATTAGGGCGATAATCCACAATAAGGGTTTCTTTAATTAAACATCGGACGAAGTAATCAACAATGAGAATGAAGAAATTTGTGCCTGCATACTTAGTGATATGCATTATAAATAGTCTGGTTCACTTGGTAAGGGTGATGATGATACGGGTTTAATCTTTGTAGAGTAAATATTGTCATTTTCTCACACATTTCTTTGATCTCTATAGCAACACAGGGGTAATTCCACATAAGCCTGTTAGTCATGGTTGGATATAGGTGTGGGATTTCAACGGTCAATAATTTATAAACACAAAATGCTGTTGGAGTGAGTAGTTACAACTGTAAAGTGTGATTTTTATTCATTTGTCTTGCATGATTCATTTAAATTTTTGCAGAAAGGTGGGGTCAAACAATTTTAAATAGTGAGTGCAAAATACAGAAAACATCAGTCACGAAGCATGATTTCTGCTGTCTTTGTGTTTTGGCACTAGAACTGGTGTCAGTTACTGAATGATATTCTCCATACCAGGTTGATATTTTCAATATCTAACAAACAGAAAATTGCACTATACAATGTGTTACATTCGTGTTTTGTGTTTTTTTTTTTTTTGGGGGGGGGGGGGGGGGGGGGCAGGGGGACCACTGTAAGCACTTATCCTACATCAAGCCAAATAATGTCCAGTGCAAAAGAAGAATTGTAAGTGGCACGTCAGTGCCTGACTGGCCGTTTTTCTACTTGACAAAAAAAAATTGCTTTCCCTGGACAAATAAACCCACTACTGGCGGACCTTGTTGTCAAAGTGGAAAAGGTATAAGCTCAGAAGATGGGAATGATTCTTTCACACTAAGATATCTCGTCTTCATATTTGAGAGTGTTGGCAGAGTCTGGTTCACATTCCAATAACCAGCTCACTAGATTCACTGAAGCAAATGGCAGACCTTTGTAAAACAATACCTCATTCTGAACCTTCTGGGTGATGCTAAAGAATGTTCTTGTCATAATTCAAATAGCTCCTCAAGGGCAAAGACATTTTGCTTCTCCTGGAAACAAGAATACACAGTTAAGTTACATGTCCTCGAGTTAATTTTATTCTGAAATTGAAATGGAAAGTCAGGGCCAGGATTTATTCATATTTATTTATTTTAAAGTCTTGCGCCCGCAGCTGTCCAGTCTCATCTGCTCAGGTTAAAGGACAACCGACGTCTCCGGACAAGTTGTGTCCATAATTTGTAAAATGGCTTCAAATGACTTCTACTGGGCATATTTTACAAATATTCCACCGCATATAGCTATATTTTACGTTTTAAGACTCGCGCTGAATATTCCGGAAGTCTTGTTTTTGAGTTGGTGACGAGTCGTCACCCTACGTCACTGAAGGAACGCCCCTCAGCGAGAAAGGACATACCTTGCATCACCTCAATGCATTTTGCAATACTTTTTTTGGTCTGAAAACATCGTGTTGATCCGTGTTGATGGTGAAATTAGAAGGAAAACATAAATAACACGATGGTGAATCCTTGTGTGTGGCAACAACCATCTATTTGATATTCACTGAAAAAAATTGCAAGGAATTAATCAGCCCGTTTTCACCGAGCTTTGTCGCCCTCTTCTGCCTCTTTTCGGTGCTACACCCCCCCCCCCCCAGATGACACACATTCGGTGCTATATTTCCCGCCTCAAAATGACACGGATTAAATTCTTTAATCGATTGCAAACATGCATGCTTTCCTCTTTAGAACTATTTGAATCATATTCATAACTGGATGAGTAACAAGAAAGCATATTCTCCGAATCTGAAGCCATTGTTTTGATTCTCGAGCAAGGCAAGACGTCTTGCTGTGACACCATGAACATGGGGGCGGGGCCTTCTTAAACTGGCCACTTCCGGTTTCAAATTGAAGTACTTTTTAGACACGAAGTCATTTTTATTGGTGTTTTGCATTTGACTAAAATATCATACTGCGTGTTTTGGGTTTTTAGATGCTAGAAAATGTTTTTCTGATGTCAGTTAGGAAACAAAAAAGTGACATTGGTTGTCCTATAAGCGTAATCTGTTACTTTCAATCTTTATCTGTATTTTGATTTGGCTAGCTGCATTAACTTAAGGTGAAGCTAGACTAATATCGTCAATATTCCGTGGATGCCAGTTTAGCTCACCACGATATGCACTGTTTTTGTTACAGTTATGTTAACAAACAAAGCATTTGGTTTAATGTAAACCGACCCGAACATGTTCATACCGCCTCCACGGCACTAGCTCCGGTCCTCTGGGATGAAGCAAAGTCTGGGTGTGAGTTTGAATTTGTAAAGGATGTGAAGTTCAGTCCCCAGATCCAGTGTTGACGTTTCGCCTACTTATTCTTCAAATTTAGGTCAGTATTATTGCGTGTAAGCAGTGTGCATGGTATGTGAAAGTGTATTTGATCCACTGTGCCAAAAATGTGTTCCAGTGATTCTCAACACAATACAAGACTGATGATCATTGTCAGTCACATTTCCACGCTCTTTCAGAAACAACCCGAAGATCCTGTGGTAAAAAGCTGTACATTATACCAAACTGCATCGCCTGTCTTTGCTTCAAACTGAGTTTGTGTGTGTGTGTGTGTGTGTGTGTGTGTGTGTATGTGTGTATATATGTGTGTATGCGTGCGTGTGTGTGTGTGTGTGTGTGTGTGTGTGTGTGTGTGTGTGTGTGTGTGTGTGTGTGTGTGTGTGTGTGTGTGTGTGCGTATGTGTGTGTGTATCCATAACTCATTGCTGCGGTTTGTCAGTGGATATCTACTGTAGATTGTCCCCAAGTTGAAAAGTCCCATTCATGCACGGTGTGAGACGTGACTTGTTCATCAATATGATGATGGTGTGGATGCAGTTCAGGGAGTGTGCTGAGATGAGATTCAAATTCCCTCAGAATATAGAAAAATATTACAATAACATCTGCTATCTTAACTTGTGTAGATGGATCTTGTTACAGTGCTGCGAATGATGGCCACGACTAATGTGGAGGGAATATTTGCACTTGAGAATTGGAGCAATTTACAAGACAGCCCATTTAAGTGAACATGCTGAAAACATCACTAAAACAGAGGAAGGCACTTCCTCAACCGCCTCTCTCCTACAAACAATGCAGTCCTTTTACCCTTTCCAAAGAAAATCAGTAGAGTAAGGCACACATGAATAAACAAAACACAGTCCTTTAGGGCTTTAGGTGCTTCTTCAGCCGTTGTTATAAATGAGAGGAATATTAAATAGATTTTAATGGCTGTTATTTTGCATCCAAAAAAGAGAGATACCAAACAGCTGGGTTTTCACTTCAGTCCTTCCTACCCTCTGTGCATGAACTGAGTCAGTCCGGACATGAGGTAAAACATCTCCAAAGACAATTAACTGTACTGTTTGATTGATTCTACGCCCTGTGAATCTTTCTACCGTACTATCAGAGAACTGAAACCTTGTACGTGTCATGAGCTTGTGCGAATCGGGATCATCAAGTTTCTGTCGGCTTCTGCACATGAATTGCTCGGGGCAGTTGTCCATATCTGTCTTGAATGACCTTGCGAGCATGCAAATAAATGCATGCCTTGCATGTTCACTTTCACTGATATCGCCACCCTTTCTTTATCAATGTGTTTAGACAGATTTGCTTGAGATAACCACAAAACCGTAGACATTCCAAATTTCTACATCAATCATACGTAGTGAGAAAACACCCACGATTCCACACTGTATTTAGTTACAGTAGACCATAATGTCCAAAGTTGGGGGCCAAATGCGGCTCGTGATCAATTTTCATACGGTCCGCAACCTCCGTCATAAAAGCAATAATGTTTGGCCTGCAGGTAGAATTAATATATTGGGCAGTCGTGCTTTTATCTGAGTGTGCTAAGTGCTGCCATCTCCTGCTTCACCAAAATAAAATTCATAAATTGCAATTCTAATGAAACATTTGAGACGTAACATCTGAAAGGATTATTGGAGGGTGCCAGTCGGAGTAATGGCTGCGTTTTTCACATGTTGTCTATGACCTCGTTAGATATGCAGCTGAAGGTTTGGTGTTTGGATTTACTCCAGCAGTGTCTTTGAATTTATTGACTGTGCACCCAAAGGGTCACACAACAAATGGAGATCCAAGTGACCATGGCAACAGCAGCTCATTATTTCCTGCCGCAGTATTTTGCTCAAACATATATAACATTCAGAAATGCTACTTAAAAGGACAACCGACACCTCCCGACAAGTTGCGTCCATAATTTGTAAAATCACTTCAAATGACTTCTACTGAGCGCATTTTACAAAGATTCCACCGCATATAGCTATATTTTACGTTTTAAGGCTCGCACTGAATATTCAGGAAGTCTTGGTTTCGAGTTGATGACGATGCCCTAAGTCATGTCACCGTGGGAACGCCCGTGACCGAGAATGCGACACACAATGCATTTTGGCTACTTTTTTTCATCTGAGAACACTGTGTTGATCGCGATATTAGAAGGAAAACTACATGAATAACGCGATGGTGAATCGTTGTGTGTCACAGCCAATTGCGGTCACAAGCATAAAGAATGTGTAAGTTTACACAAATTCCCAGGGGAGAAATCAGTCCATTTCCAACCGAGCTTGTGCGCCATCTTGTACATTTTCTGGGTGCTACATTGGAGTGCAGACGGCTCGAATTGATTCGGAAGGACTTCTTTAATCGATTGCAAACATTTATGCTTTCCTCTTCAGAACTATTTGAATCAAATTCATAACTGTATGAGTAACAAGAAAGCATCTTCTCCGAATCTGAGCTCTCTGAAGCCATTGTTTTGATTCTGGATCAAGGCAGTGTGTGACCAATAGTGACGTCACGAACATGGGGGTGGGACTTTCTTAATCAGAATCAGAATACCTTTATTCGTCCCACAATGGGGAAATTTGCAGTCTACAGCAGCAATTGAAAAGGGATGGGGTAGGGGTGGGGGTGAAAGGATAGAAAACAAGATATTCTAAGCATAACAAAATAAAGTGTCAACTGTATACTGTGCAGATGTAAATGTGTAAAACCGTTCCATAAGAAAAACTGTATATAGTGCAGAATCAACAAATGCATTTTGATATATTGCAACAACGCATATTTACAAGTGTCCAGTTTTTTTTTTTCTTTTTTCACATGTGAAAAAAGTCCAGTTCCGAGCTCATTTTGTGGCAGTTTTGGGACACTCTAAGTCATTTTTATTGCCGTTTTGCATTTTGCTAAAAATATGACCCAGTGTGTGTTGGGTATTTTAGATGCTATAAAACGTTTTTCTTCTGTCAGTTAGGAAACAAAAAAAATGGTGTCGGTTGTCCTTTAAGGCAGAATATGGAAATATGCAGGCTTGTCACAAATGGTATCGTCAGAATCTTTCAAGTTATATGCTGCATGACTTGTCAGCAAACGTAGTGAACGATTATGACTGGTGACAAAAGGCTGAGATTAGTGATTAGACAAATCGTAATTTTCGTGGAATTAAGATTGCCTGCCTCTTTCACCTGTAATTCCAAATTTGCTACTGCCAACAAAATGACCTGTAAGTTTGAAACTGATAGGGCGTTCACTTTGCTCCAGGACGGGGAATGCATGTGTGGTGTTTTTCAAATCAATAGAGGATCACATGTTTTTTTTTTCTTTTTTTAATAGTGAAAACAGTAAACATGATGGCATGAAGTCCTACATTTAAATAGTAAACATTAACCTGGCAAAATGGAAGTTTCACATTTGAATCCTAAGGATGACAAAGGTCAAATGATATATTCAGCGCACTTCCCTTGGTTTACATCTCATTGCTTATTTTATTTTATTTTGTGTGTGTCTGTATGTTAGTGTGTTTATCTCGGAAGAGTAGCTCTCCCAATGTGTATGCACGTTCATTAATCAGGTGTCATGGAGGGAGGTGGCTGATGAAGCTCCCTCCGACGTTCTCTTTGACCTTTTCCCCATGAAAAAAAACAAGAAGTGGACGATGGTGTGAAGGCAAAGATTACCGAAGCTATCACAGACTACATTTCCACTCCCAAGAGAGCACAACCATGTAAACGCCTGATAACCTCATCTGATTTTGGACCCTTGACGATTGAGTTTAACAACATACATTTCGGCTGTGAAGCCAATAGAAACATTTAACTTGGATTAGGACACAAAATAACTGCACACATCCCAGTTTTACAGAACATAATGTATGTATGAATGAGGTAACAAAATCTAAATCAGTAAACTCTAATTTGAGATTTTCTACCTTGTATCATGACAGATTGCCGTCAAGCAACCAATAAACTGCCACAAACATCCTGAAAAACATAGTATATTTCCATTCCATTCGCTTTGTTCCGAAGACGCACAACGTAGAGAAAATGAGTCGAATGCAACATGATCAATTTAGGCGACTTAATTCCCAGTTTGACATTGAACGCTGGTTGCAATGAAAAATGCAATGTTTATTTGAGCTTTGTTGAAACATTTATGATATTTTCTGCCCTATAAGGGACACCTAAAAGCACTCAATTTTCTCAAAAGCCAAATATGCGTCTTTCAATATGATGCACCTTATACAAAAATTAATAGGCGGATTTCTTGGATGTAGTGTTTTAGATGTTCTGTAAAGCACTTTGTTCGAGCTATGGCAGCTTAAAAGCTCAATTGTGTTGTCCTCTCTTTAGGTAGCTTCCCACGATTGTAGCTTCTATTCTATGCACAATATGATGTAGTGCACCATATAAATGAAAACAGTTTGAAAGAAGATCATGCTGGTTTAGACGTTGACATCGCGGAGAAGTAAGGTTGAAATTAGTTAAAGTCGTTATCTGACATTAGGAATCCCACAGGGGTGGGCTAATAATCTTGCAATGTGATATATCTCCCACAATCACACATACAAGCACAAGTGAGATTCCTGAGCACAAGGTTGTTTTCCAATAATTGAAACCCACTGCGGACATGGAGACCTCTGCAGGACACCACATTGATGCTGAGGGCATCAGAACAACCCAAATTTGTCACATTCCACCCTGTCTTCAAGTCTTGTTTGTTGATTAGCAGATCTTCAGTCAGTGAGCAACCGCCATAATAAGATCGCTCATTTTGATTTTGGTATTGAAAAAAATTAGGTTGATGAAATGATGAATGACAGTTTTATTTATTATGATCTCCTAGTTTGTGTGCCTCACTTCTCTCCACCCTGTCCTCTGAGAGACGTGCCAATGAAAAAGTAGGTTGCTCACTGGCAAACAAGTTGTAGTCTCAGTGTTTCCATTGCAAACTCTAGACAAAAGCAAAATTTTATTTGGATTGAAGAGCTACGAATCATCTGCATCTTCTTTCACCGCATATCGGATGAAAGTGTCTGCCTTTTTTTCCCCTGAGCACTTTCCATTTGATGTGGGATCCCGGCCAACTGTGGAAACCCCTCCGCCACCTTCTCTCAAATTTATAACTAGTGGCAAAAAAGTCCTCAGTGGCTTTGTATAACAGGGAGCAAAGTTTGAGAACGAAGTGCAGGGGAATGAGATGTAGAAATCCCCCTCATTGCCTTTTCATCAGTTCAAGACGCGACTACAGCTGCACATAATAACAGGAGAGACTGAGCTGTGTGATTGCAGCACACACCTGTTGTGTTTTTAATCAAGAGTGTTGTTGTGTTAATCATACGTCTGTGTAAGCTCTCAGTCGTACAGGAGTGGTCCATCGATGAGAAGGTTTCTTCAGCCGTCATCTGTACAAAAGTGAAGGTTTCGGACGTTTCGCCTCCTATCCAAGAGGCTTCGTCAGCGAACTAAAGTCTGACTGGTCGTATCGGCCCCATTTATATATCCCTAATGTCCAGACATGGTGGCGCCGGACACCGCTATGATAGGTCCCTACTCTCAGGTTGGGGGGTAGAGGACCCCTCCCTGTGGCCCCACTGATTGTTCCTACATTCCTGACTAACGACTGGCCTATTACCCCCACTCCCACCGGTATCACCTCATCAGCATAACGACCCTCATCCGCATTACGAAAGTTGCCTAACCTGTTTTGCCTAAGCAGGCTATTGTATGAACGATCCAAATTGAACCTCACCCCACCAGACCGGTTTAATGAAGGATTTTGTTGTTTTGGATTGGATTGGATTGGATATGCCTTTATTAGTCTCACAGTGGAGAAATTTACATTTCACAGCAGCAAAGTGATGAAAGGAATGAAAGTAGAAAAACGAAATACATGAGCTGCTGGAAAGGCAGCCACTCTCGCGGCGCCATCTTGAAGTCAAAAGAACAAAAAAAAAAAAACTAAATAACAAATAATATGACAGCATAGAGACAATATGACAAAACAAAGACACAGAGAGACATTCATTCTTCAGGACTTGCTGTACCCTCTTTGTGATGACATGAAACAGTTCCAGATGAAAGAGGAGAGGATCAAAGCGACTTTCCACCAGTGGATCAGGGACATCATGGTGGAATGTGCATGTCAACTACAAGCTAAATGTTGAAAGCAAACATGCAGCTGTAGCATCCATTGACGAAAAGAGATTGTCTCACATCTCCTGTTCCACATAAATCTGCTTCAATTCCAAGCCGCAACAGTTCCACATACGCATCGGCGCTCTGCGCTGACGCTCCTTTCTTCTTATTGCGGGTTCCTCAAGCCATATAATATTTTATAAGAATCGCTTCTTTTACCCCCCTTTCAAACCATCTATGTTCTTTCGCTAAGATTTTAACCTCATTGTCATCAAATGAGTGGTTGCTAGCTTTTAGGTGCAAATGTACTGCCGATTGAGGTCCACTTATATTATCCCTGCGATGTTGATAAAGTCTTTTTTTGAGAATTTGTTGAGTCTCCCCAATGTACTGCTCTTTACAATTTTCATTCTTACAATGTATGGAATAAACTACATTACTTTGTTTTTCATTTGGTAGACTATCTTTTGGATGCACTAATTTTTGCCTTAACGTGTTTATCGGTTTGAAATAAGTAGGAATTTTATGTTGCCAAAGGACTCTTTGTAATTTTTCAGAAACTCCTGCAATGTACGGTACTGCTACTCCTCTCCTTTTTGTATCTTGAGAATTATTGGTTTCATTCCCTATTATTTCTTTCTGACATTTGTTGAATGACCATTGAGGGTACCCACAGTTAGTGAGTGCTCTCCTGATATGTTTAGACTCCTTTTCTCTACCTTCAGTGCTAGTTGGTATTAGTTTAGCCCTATGCTGGAGGGTTCTGATAACTCCTAGTTTATGTTGTAAAGGGTGGTTAGAGTCAAAAAGTAAGTATTGTCAGTGTGCGTAGCCTTCCTAAAGACTTCTGTTTTTAGCGCTCTGTCCTCTTTTATAATTACTTTACAATCCAAGAAGGCGAGTTGGTTCTCTTTATCAACATCGCAGGGATAATATAAGTGGACCTCAATCGGCAGTACATTTGCACCTAAAAGCTAGCAACCACTCATTTGATGACAATGAGGTTAAAATCTTAGCGAAAGAACATAGATGGTTTGAAAGGGGGGTAAAAGAAGCGATTCTTATAAAACAACAAAATCCTTCATTAAACCGGTCTGGTGGGGTGAGGTTCAATTTGGATCGTTCATACAATAGCCTGCTTAGGCAAAACAGGTTAGGCAACTTTCGTAATGCTGATGAGGGTCGTTATGCTGATGAGGTGATACCGGTGGGAGTGGGGGTAATAGGCCAGTCGTTAGTCAGGAATGTAGGAACAATCAGTGGGGCCACAGGGAGGGGTCCTCTGCCCCCCCAACCTGAGAGTAGGGACCTATCATAGCGGTGTCCGGCGCCACCATGTCTGGACATTAGGGATATATAAATGGGGCCGATACGACCAGTCAGACTTTAGTTCGCTGACGAAGCCTCTTGGATAGGAGGCGAAACGTCCGAAACCTTCACTTTTGTACAGATGACGGCTGAAGAAACCTTCTCATCGATGTGTTAATCATAGCAATTAGTTCAACGACACTATAAACTATTCTTTTTATCAGGATTTTTGTCTCGAAAGGGAGGAAATTAGTATTTTTTTTCCCCTCATCTACTTTTTCTTTTATTTCTTAGTTTCATGCTACATTTCTTTCTCTCATTACCTTGTTTTAGTCCTGTCCCTTCTACTCCGGGCATCCTACCATTTCTTTTCAGTTTCTTGTCTGATTTTTATAAGGTTCTGTGAACTTGACAGCACCCAGACTCAACCACTGTCCACATCATTGGTCTTAAAAAATGTCCCTGCATCAATTTCAACGATCGAAATGGACTGAAATATATTTCTGTCATTCCGAAGGTTGGCAACCGGATTTTTAGAAAAGATCGAAACCAAGACGCGGACTCTCACACTCACATCAAACATTCATCCTTTGGTAATGTTGGTTCCCCATTTCAAAAATATAGCCGCCGTGGATCAAATTGAAACAAAAGGGTGACTCATTTTTTAAAAAAGGTTGTGCAATGACTATCATTTGTTCTTTTCCGCCATTTTCCTTTCTTCTTTACCATGCAGATCGTCTGTGTAAGCTCTCAGTCGTACAGGAGTGGTCCATCGATGAGAAGGTTTCTTCAGCCTTCATCTGTACTTTTTTGAAGGTGTCGGACGTTTCGCCTCCTATCCAAGAGGCTTCGTCAGCGAACTAAAGTCTTACTGGTCGTATCGGCCCTATTTATATATCCCTAATATCAGAACCTCCAGCATAGGGCTAAACTAATACCAACAAGCATTGAAGGTAGAGAAAATGAGTCAAAACATATCAGGAGAGCCCTCACTAACTGTGGGTACCCTCAGTGGTCATTCAACAAATGTCAGAAAGAAAGAATAGGGAACGAAACCAAAAATTCTCAAGATACAAAAAGGAGAGGAGTAGCAGTACCTTACATTGCAGGAGTTTCTGAAAAACTACAAAGAGTCCTTTGGCAACACAACATTCCTACTTATTTCAAACCGATAAACACGTTAAGGAAAAAATTAGTGCATCCAAAAGATAGGCTGCCAAATGAAAAACAAAGTAATGTCGTTTATTCAATACATTGTAAGAATGAAAATTGTAAGGAAATTCAGAAATGCTACTTTAAAGGACAACCGACACCTCCCGACAAGTTGCGTCCATAATTTGTAAAATCACTTCAAATGACTTCTACTGAGCGCATTTTACAAAGATTCCACCGCATATAGCTATATTTTACGTTTTAAGGCTCGCACTGAATATTCAGGAAGTCTTGGTTTCAAGTTGATGACGATGCCCTAAGTGACGTCACCGTGGGAACGCCCGTGACCGAGAATGCGACACACAATGCATTTTGGCTACTTTTTTTCATCTGAGAACACCGTGTTGATCGCGAAATTAGAAGGAAAACTACATGAATAACGCAATGGTGAATCGTTGTGTGTCACAGCCAATTGCGGTCACACGCATAAAGAAGGTGTAAGTTTACACAAATTCCCAGGGGAGAAATCAGTCCATTTCCAACCGAGCTTGTGCGCCATCTTGTACATTTTCTGGGTGCTACATTGGAGTGCAGACGGCTCGAATTGATTCGGAAGGACTTATTTAATCGATTGCAAACAAAAAAACTAAAGTCTTACTGGTCGTATCGGCCCTATTTATATATCCCTAATATCAGAACCTCCAGCATAGGGCTAAACTAATACCAACAAGCATTGAAGGTAGAGAAAATGAGTCAAAACATATCAGGAGAGCCCTCACTAACTGTGGGTACCCTCAGTGGTCATTCAACAAATGTCAGAAAGAAAGAATAGGGAACGAAACCAAAAATTCTCAAGATACAAAAAGGAGAGGAGTAGCAGTACCTTACATTGCAGGAGTTTCTGAAAAACTACAAAGAGTCCTTTGGCAACACAAAATTCCTACTTATTTCAAACCGATAAACACGTTAAGGCAAAAATTAGTGCATCCAAAAGATAGGCTGCCAAATGAAAAACAAAGTAATGTAGTTTATTCAATACATTGTAAGAATGAAAATTGTAAGGAGCGGTACATTGGGGAGACTCAACAAATTCTCAAAAAAAGACTATATCAACATCGCAGGGATAATACGAGTGGGCCTCAATCGGCAGTACATTTGCACCTAAAAGCTAGCAACCACTCATTTGACGACAATGAGGTTAAAATCTTAGCAAAAGAACATAGATGGTTTGAAAGGAGAGTAAAAGAAGCGATTCTCATAAAACAACAAAATCCTTCTTTAAACAGGACTGGTGGGGTGAGATTCAATTTGGATCGTTCATACAATAGCCTGCTTAGGCAAAACAGGTTAGACAACATTCGTAATGCTGATGAGGTGATACCGAAGGGAGGGGGGCAAACAGGCCAGTCGTTAGTCAGGAATGTAGGAACAATCAGTGGGGCCACAGGGAGGGGTCCTATGCTCCCCCTAACCTGAGAGTAGGGACCTATCATAGCTGTGTCCGGCGCCGCCATGCCTGGACATTAGGGATATATAAATAGGGCCGATACGACCAGTAAGACTTTAGTTCGCTTCAAAAAAGTACAGATGACGGCTGAAGAAACCTCCTCATCGATTACCATGCATATGTAGACACATGCTGGTGTCTTGGCATTTTTTTTACTTTAACTTTACATACGCCACTACCTCACTTTACATACGTCACTAGTAGTACTACCTCACTTTACATTCAACACTACCTCACTTTACATTCAGAAATTACATGTATTGTCTGTTGTCAATTGTATGTCTTGTTTATCCACATTATAAGTGCCTTGCACGCTGGGTCCGAGAGGACATTAATTTCATCTGTGCCGTATTTCATGCATATTAGCATATTTAACAATAAAGCTGACTTAGACTTTGACTTTGGATTTTTCTGAAACTGTAGCTCACAACAACTGATGTCATTGTATCGGTGAAAAAGATGAGTTCGATTTTTAATAATTCGTTTTAATTATATGACAAATCTCGGTCTTGATATTCATTGTAGTGATGGACTCGCGTGTGCAGTGACAAACAGCCACATCACACATCTGTAAAAAACCTGCTTCGCCCATCTCGAGAACATTTCTAAGCCCTGTCCTTTGATGTCTTTTGCTGATTCTGAGAAACTCATTCATGCCTTTATTTCCACCAGGCTTGATTAATGCACTAGTTTGCACATTGGTATGCCTGCCAAAACCTTACATCAATCCAAAACGCGGATGCTTGGGCACTTAGGAAAATCGACAAATATGAACACACTACTGCTATTGTTTAGAATCCCCAATGGCCCCCCATAACCTACAGAATTCAACACAAAATCCAGTTCTGTCTCCGTGGTAATGCTCCAGTCAATGTAAAATACTTCCTCAACCTGCATACATTCTCTCAGCACCTCTGGTCCCGTGGCACCAAACCCCTCCACCATCCCCAAACAAATCTACCATGGGAGAAGGGGCGTTCACAAAATTCCCTGACCCACCGCATCTGGAGTGGCCTTTCCTGAGCATTTAAGAAATGCTCAGCCTGTGGAATCTTTAAATCTTTTTTGTTGTTGTTGTTGTTCTCTGAAGCTTGTCCCAACTTCTGATTTATTTATTTATTTATTTATTTATTTATTTATTTGTTTTTATTGAATTAGTATTAGAGCTGATTTTTAGCATGCTTTGTAGCACCTTGAGCTTTAACTAGATGAAAACTCATTTGTGTAATGTAAATAATGACAATGATGATGATGATGATGATCTTCTTTTCTTTTCGGCTTTTCCCTTCAGGGGACGCCACAGCGAATCAATGTCCTCCATCTATCCCGGTTTTGTGCATTATCTTCTCTCACACCAGCTACCTTCATGTCGTCTTTGACAACATCCATAAACCTCCTCTTCGGTCTTCCTCTCCTGCCTGGCAGTTCAAGGCTCAGCATCCTTCTCCCGATATAGTCACTCTTTCTCCTCTGGACATGTCCAAACCATCTCAGTCTGGCCTCTCTGACTTTCTCTGCAAATCCTCTAATATGAGTTGTCCCTCTAATGTACTCATTCCTGATACTATCCAACCTGGTCACTCCCAAAGAAAACCTCAACATCTTCAGCTCTGCTACCTCCAGCTCTGCTTCCTGTCTTTTCTTCAGTGGCACTGTATCCAGTCCAAACATCATGGCTGGTCTCACCACTGTTTTATACACTTTTCCTTTCATCCTAGCTGAAACCCTTCTATGTCACATCACACCTGACATTTTTCTCCAGCCGCTCCAGCCTGCCTGGACACGCTTCTTCACCTTTTTTCCACACTCTCCATTGCTCTGGACAGTTGACCCCAAGTACTTAAAATCCTCCACCTTCTTTATCTCTTCTCCCTGTAGCATCACCCTTGCACTGGGATCTCTCTCATTCACACACATATATTCTGTCTTGCTGCGACTGAACTTCATTCCTCTCCTTTCCAGGGCATATCTCCACATATCTAGTTTCTCCGCCACCTGTTCCCCGTTCTCGCTAGAGATCACAATGTCATCTGCAAACATCATGGTCCATGGAGATTCTTGTCTAACATCGTCTGTCAGCCTGTCCATCACCATAGCAAATAAGAATGGGCTCAGAGCTCACCCCTGGTGGAGTCCCACCTCCACCTTGAATTACTCCGTTACACCGACAGCACACCTCACAACTGTCTCACAGTCATGATACAAGTCTTGCACCGCTCTGACATACTTTTCTGTCACTCCAGACTTCCTCATGCAATACCACAACTCTTCTCTGGACACCCTGTCATACGCTTTCTCCAGATCTACAAAGACACAATGCAATTCCTCTGACTTTCTCTGTACTTATCAGCACATATCAGCATTCTTAAAGCAAACAATGCACCTGCCGTACTCTTTTTTGGCATAAAGTCATACTGCTGCTCACAAATGTTCACTTCTGCTCTTAGTCTACCTGCAACTACTCTTTCCCATAGTTTCATTGTATGGCTCTTTATTCCATTGTAGTTAGTACAACTCTGCACATCTCCCTTGTTCTTAAAAATGGGCACGAGTACACTTCGTCTCCATTCATCAGGCATCTGTTCAACATTTAAGATCTTGTTGAATAACCCAGTCAGGAACACCACCGCCACCTCTCCAAGACACTTCCATACCTCGATTGGTAAAGCATCAGGCCCGAGTGCCTTTCCCCCCTTCATCCTCTTTAGCGCCCTCCTCACTTCATCCTTGCTAATGTTTGCCACGTCTTGGTCCACAACAGTCACATCTTCTACTCTTTATTCCTTCTCATTTTCCTCATTCATCCATTCTTCAAAGTAATCTTTCCATCTTGCCATCATACTACTGGCACCTGTTAATACATTGCCATCTCTATCCTTAATCACCCTAACCTGCTACAAGTCCTTACCATCTTTGTCTCTCTGTCTCGCCAGCCTGTAAAGATCAGTCTCGCCTTCCTTGCTGTCCAGCCTAGCATACAAGTCATCATAAGCCTCATGTTTGGCCTTTGCCACCTTTATTATTCGCATTAGGCTCGCGGCTAGCCGCGGCTAGCCGCCACCGGCCTTGCATTCCTACCATCACGCTGGCTAACGTGCGCTCGCTGGACAATAAAATGGACTACATCAGACTTCTCCGCTCAACTTCCAAGACCGTGGGTGAGTGTTGTGCCTTTGTGTTTGTGGAAACATGGCTGACCGACAGCATACCGGACAGTGCCATCCAGCTAGCCCAGCAAACTAGCTTCCGGGCAGACAGAGCGCTCGTCGAGGGGGGGAAGACTCGCGGCGGGGGACTCTGTGTTTACATCAGTGATGCCTGGTGCCGCAACGCTGTTGTGGTATGCAAACACTGTTCGCCACTGATTGAACTTATGGTCATAAAATGTCGGCCATTCTACCTGCCGAGGGAATTTAGTGCCATACTGCTGGTAGCAGTTTACATCCCCCCAAGCTCAATTAACAACAGGAGCGCGGCATTGAATGAACTCTACCAGCACATCAGCGAGCAACAGACAGCCCACCCAGATGCTTTCCTTATCCTGGCTGGCGATTTCAACCACGCCAACCCGAAAAGTGTTTTTCCACATCTCCATGGACACATTAACTTTCCGACGAGAGGTAACAACATTCTGGACAATGTTTTCACCACACACAAAGGAGCCTACAAAGCCTACCCCCTCCCCCACCTCGGAGCTTCGGACCACTCCACTATCATGTTAATGCCCGCATATAGGCCTCTTGTCAAAGTCGTCAAACCAGTCAAGAAGCAGATAAGGGTGTGGCCTGATGGGTCGTCAGAGGCACTCAAAGACTGCTTCTCCAACACTGACTGGAACATGTTCAGACAAGCGGCCACCTACAACAACAACACCGACCTCCAAGAGTACACAGACTCTGTTACCTCCTACATGAGGAAGTGCATGGATGACGTGACTGTCACCAGATCTGTCACCATCCTGGCCAACCAGAAGCCATGGCTGACGGGTGAAGTCCACAGGCTCCTCAGGGCTCGGAACGCTGCCTACAAAGCTGGCGATGAGCTGGGCCTGAGGACAGCCAGGGCCAACCTGTCACGTGGCATCAGGATGGCCAAGAGACAGCACTCCAGGAGGATCGCCAACCACTTCAAAGACAGCAGTGACACCAGGAACCTGTGGCGTGGGATACAGACCATCACAGACTACAAGCCCACTCCACAGACCTGCGAGAACTCCACCACTCTGCTGAACCAGCTGAACGACTTCTTCGCCCGCTTCGAGGCAGACAACAGCACTCCAGCACAGAAGACCCCACCACCTCCCGGCGAACAGGTGCTAACACTGTCCCAGGACAGCGTGAGGCGATCCCTCAGAGGGACCAACGCACGAAAAGCCCCGGGTCCCGACGGCATTCCTGGCCGTGTTCTGAGAGACTGCGCTGTGGAGCTCACAGATGTCTTCACGGACATCTTCAACACCTCCCTGAGCCAGGCTGTTGTGCCCACGTGCCTCAAAGCCACCACCATTATCCCGGTCCCGAAGAAGTCGTCCCCCACCTGCCACAATGACTACCGCCCGGTCGCACTCACTCCCATCCTCATGAAGTGCTTCGAGCAGCTAGTTATGAACCACATCAAGGCTGCCCTCCCCCCCACCCATGACCCCTTCCAATTTGCATATCGGCCCAACCGCTCGACCGATGATGCCATCTCCACTGCTCTCCACACAGCGCTCACCCACCTGGAGACCAGAGACTCCTACGTCAGAATGCTGTTCATCGACTTCAGCTCAGCATTCAACACAATCATCCCCCAACAGCTTACCAATAAACTGAGCAAACTGGGGATCAGCACCTCCCTGTGCAACTGGCTGCTGGACTTCCTGACGGGGAGACCACAGGCAGTCAGAGTTGGCGACAACACTTCCAGCACCATCACGCTGAACACAGGGGCCCCCCAGGGGTGTGTGCTGAGCCCCCTCCTCTTCACTCTGCTCACGCACGACTGCTCACCATCATCACCCAGCTCCAACCTCTTCATAAAGTTTGCGGATGACACGACTGTGGTGGGCCTCATCAACAACGACGAGGAGACAGCCTACAGGGACGAGGTCAGCCGCCTGGCCACGTGGTGCAAGGACAACAATCTCCGTCTGAATGTGGAGAAGACGAAGGAGATTGTTGTGGACTTCAGGAGAGTGCGCCCCCAGCATGCTCCACTAACCATCGACGGTTCTGCAGTGGAGAGAGTGAGCAGCACCAAGTTCCTGGGAGTGCACATATCCGATGACCTGTCCTGGAGCCACAACACGGCATCAATGGCCAAGAGAGCCCACCAGCGCCTGTACTTTCTCCGCAAGCTCAAAAGAGTTGGAGCCCCGACCCCCATCACGACCTCCTTCTACCGCGGTACCATAGAGAGCATCCTGACCAGCTGTATCACTGTGTGGTACGGCGCCTGCACCGTGTCCTGCCGTAAGACTCTGCAGCGCATCGTGAGGACAGCTGAGAAGATCATCGGTGTCTCTCTCCCCCCCCTTCAGGACATCTACAACACCCGCCTCACCCGCAGAGCCATCCGGATCGCTGGCGATCCCACCCACCCCTCCCACAGCCTCTTCAGCCTGCTGCCATCGGGTCGGAGACTGCAGAGTCTCCGAGCCAAGACCAGCAGGCTCAAGGACAGTTTCTGCCACCAGGCAGTCCGGAGACTCAACTCCCTCCCAGCCCTGCCCAGCCTGCCCCTTCCCACTGCCACACTCACCGAACTCTGAGTACACGCTACATGCTGTACGATCATCCTGAACTCTATTTTTTGTTATTTCTCATTAGACAAGACCTCACTTCAACCCTTTCTAGTTGTTTGTTTTGCAATTACGACATTACGTCACTTTATGTACGTCACTTCCTCACTTTACATATGTCACTACCTCACTTTACATACGTCACTACCTCACTTTCCATACGACACTACCTCACTTTACATACAGAAATTACATGTATTGTCTGTTGTCAATTGTATGTCTTTTTTAGCCACGTTATAAGTGCCTTGCATGTCTTGCACGCTGGGTCCGAGAGGACATTAATTTCATCTGTGCTGTATGTCATGCATATTAGCATATTTAACAATAAAGCTGACTTTGACTTTGACTTTGACTTACTTTAACCATGCGCTGCATCTCCCTGTACTGCTGTCTACTCTCGTCCGTCCTCTCAGTGTCCCACTCCTTCTTTGCTAACCTCTTACTCTGTATACACTTCTGCACCTCCCCATTCCACCACCAGGTCTCCTTATCTACCTTTCTTCCACTCGATACACCAAGTACTTTCCGACCTGTGTCTCTGATTATGTTCGCTGTAGTTTGCCAGTCATCTGGAAGTACCTCTTGCCCACCTAGTCCTTGTCTTACCTCCTTCCTAAATGTCATGCAACACTCTTCCTTTTTCAACTTCCATCATTTCAGCCTCACTTCAGCCTTTGCTTTCTTCATCTTCCTCACTGCCAGCGTCATCCTACACACCACCAACCTATGCTGTCTGGCTACACTCGCACCAACCACTACTTTGCAGTCACTGATTTCCTTTAAATGGCACCGTTGACACAAAATGTAGTCTACCTGTGTACTTCTGCCTCCACCCTTATAGGTCACCCGATGTTCCTGTCTCTTCTGAAAGAATTATTCACAATAGCCATTTCCATTCTCTTAGCAAAGTCAAACACCTATCCTTCTATCCTTCAGCGTTCCTCATCTGGTGTCCAAACCTGCCCATCACCTCCTCATCATCTTTGTTTGCTGCGCCAGCATGTCCATTGAAGTCTCCACCAATTATAACCCTCTCACTTCTCGGGATGTTCTGTATGACTTCATCAAAGTCCAACTAAAATTTCTCCTTCACCACCAGCTCACTTCCTACTTGTGGGGCATACCCACAAACAACATTGAACATCAGACCTTCAATTTCTAGCTTCAGACTCATTATTCTATCTGATACTCTTTTCACTTCTAAGACATTCTTAACAAACTCCTATTTTAAGATAACCCCAAATCCATTTCTCTTTCTGTCTTCACCATGATAGAACAACTTAAACCCTGACCCTAAGCTTCTAGCCTTGCTCCCTTTCCACCTGGTCTCCTGGACACACAGTATGTCTACCTTCCTTCTCTGCATCATATCAACCAGCTCTCTACCTTTACCTGTCATTGTTCCTACATTCAAAGTTCCTAGTTAGTTCTATAATCTTGGCGTTCCATTTCTCTCTTTTCCTCTGGGCACACTTCCCTCTTCTCCTTCTTCGACCAACAGTAGTCCATTTTCCACCGGCACCCTGAAGGTCAACAGTACCAATGGTGGCCGTTGTTAACGCGGGCCTCGACCGATCCGGTATGGGATTCAGAGGTTTGATTCGCATATTTGTTTTGGCAATTTTTTTTTTACGTCGGATGCCCTTCCTGACACAACCCTCTGTATTTATCCGGGCTTGGGACCGGCACAATAAGACACTGGCTTGTGCCCCCTTGTGGCTACATTGAAGATGATGATGATGATGATGATTATTATTATTATTATTATTCAAAGTAGCATTGTTTTTTTACTTAGCTTTCTGTTTCGCGAATGTAAGAATTTGATTGATGTTGACTGTAAGATTTTTTTCCATGATTTTAGAGTTTGCATTCACTCGTACTGATTATTTAGGCTTTAAATATGCAGTCAATACAAGTAACGTGCGCCAGTGTATCAAGGTCTAAGAATAAATACTACAACTGCACAAAAATCACTTTTTTTTCTCCTAGGTGTGGGGTTGGCTATAGGGGCGATCGACCAAAGAATGACATTTAGCCACAATGTAGAACCACCCCTACCACTTCTTTGTTTTGTTTTACTTGTCTTCCTCTATGTTCCTTCATTTCTGTTCTTTGTATTGCTCACACTTCTCTTCTTCCATGATCATTTCCCCTGCTTTCTTCCTGTGTCTGTACATAATTGGCAATTATCCCTTTCCCCTGATTGAACTAGACACATGAGAAGTGGACAGACGACCACTTTTGGCGCACATGCCGTTTTAGGCTTCGCTTTAAATAGCCGTCAATGTCTGTCATCGAAATAAGTGCTCCCAGATTTTGACTGCACAACAAAAAAAGGAGTTACTTGTTTTGTGAGCTAGACTAACACTTAAATGTCAGAATGGAATGCATTCTTTCAGCCAAGTTCTGTCTAACTGAGAAGTGACCACAAGAGATGTGAGACTTCCTGTGTGCTGATTAGATAATTACAAGGAGCACGTATGACGACTGGCCACACCACCCAAAATCGCTAGCACCCAGCAATTCCAGACCGGGTGCTACTCAAACAAACAGTTCTTGTTTTTCCAACATTTAGTCCTTAATCACAACAAAGTACCATTTGCACTCACCTACTCCACTGTGGATACCTAATCCTATTTTAAACAAACGGTGATGGGATTTTCACGTGGTTAAAATATTAAAATGGGATAAAGGTATCCTGCATTTACGTCCATGGTCAAGTTTCACTCAAATAGATAGATGTCAGTCTCTACAGGTAGCAAGACCTCAGAACAAGACCCCCCATTGTTGTGATCCACATAAGTGAGACATTTAGTGCAAGTTAAGTTTAGTGCTTAACAGTTCGCTGACGAAGCCTCTTGGATAGGAGGCGAAACGTCCGAAACCTTCACTTTTGTACAGATGACGGCTGAAGAAACCTTCTCATCGATGGACCACTCCTGTACGACTGAGAGCTTACACAGACGTTTAGTGCTTAATAGTGACTATTCTAAAACGATCTTGCTCAAATTGACATGGATTATCATTCAATGTCAGCATAACAATTTAATGAATTAAAGACACATCCGGCAGATCAGTACAAAAGCTACAGTCAAAGTTAAACATGTCAGGGGGGTTTTACACCGATAGTAGACTTGGGGTTTTCAGGTTACCTTCTGATTCGCCCACCGGCCAAGATTTTGGGTTCAGCATCAAATATAATATACTGTATTTCAAATCAGTCGATAGTATGGGTTGAATAATAGAAATAGGCAGATGTATTATTTTGCTGGCTGTTTTGATATGGATCTAGACCCCAGAATTAATTCATCCAGATACTCCAGCCAGGGGAAAAATACTTTTACAAATAAAAAGACAACAATCAGTTCACATTAGCCCAAAATAATTAAGGGTACATGAACTTTTGTTCATTGAACTCGTTACGGTATAACAGTACCGCTTGACAGTAATGAAATACATCATGATGTATTTTAGATGCTTTTACTTTTTGCTGTATCATAATGTTTTGGCAATGTTTTGTGGTATCATATGGTGACTTATTTTGTGAAGTTATTTCTCACATAGCGCTACTGAGGCCAACATTCATTTTTTTGTGTATCCCGCCGTCACATGCGCTAAGACCAAAACGGAGGTAATTAAATTCCATTTATTGGTCGGTGCTAAAATGAAATCCCTTCCTGCCAGTGAAAATGATTTTAAATTTAACACAGACCAGGTCACTCATTTCCGTTTCACATTGACACCTGGTTCAGGTCTTTTGGGAACAATGACGGCTTTGTTTATTGGTCAATTCAGTTATTTCAAACAAAGCACAGTTGAAACTCACAGGAAGCACATTGACTCAGCATAAGTTATTTTCAATCTCTTCACCTTCAAAGTCCAAGGAGTGTTTCTGCTGATTTTCAGCAAGTGCCCATGCAGCACATGGAGAGCATGTTTAGCGGAACGGGCTGTCAGGTTCAATCTGATCATCCGACGCATGTGTGCACACATCCACTTTTGTGCATATTGAACACGAGTGGTGCCCCATACAATTTCTGCAGTTGGTAGTGTTCCCACCCACATGCACGCTCCTTCCCATATATTGTGAGGTCCAAAATTTCCAAAGATATTGCACATTGCCAGAAAATATTCATATACAGTAAAGTCTCGTTATATCGATATCGGTTATATCGATAGTGCCACTTATTACGATATTATTTTCATTTCCCTTGCACATTTCTAGTCTTTTTATGTATAATTAGTACCGTTTAGTACGATACCCGGTTATTACGATAATCCGGTTATTACGGTGCTCCTTTTCATCCCCCGCCGGCCATTTTTGTTGTTTATATCGATATATCCGTCGCGCCATTGGTCAACTTGGTCACGTGTCTTGTTACGTGAGCCGCCATCGGTCGCGCCATTGGTCGACTTGGTCACATGAGCCGCCATCGGTCGCGCTATTGGTCGACTTGGCCGTGTGACTTTGTCACGTGACACGCCATCGGTCGCGCCATTGGTCAACTTGGTCACGTGTCTTGGTTACGTGTCACGCCATCAGTCGCGCCATTGGTCGACTTGGTCAGGTGACTTGGTTACATGCCCAGCACCCGTGTAGCAGAGCCATTTTCATTTTCAGACGCTAGCTCGTGTGTAGCAGACGAGATTGAAGTGTTTGTGTTAAAAGGTAAAAATGGGAAGCAGAAGAAGATTGATGACTTTTTTAAATTGTATACATAATACAGCAAGATGTAAGCGTTGCAGTTTCCCTGTTGTATTATGTACATGCCCACTGTACTGTATATGAATGCAATCGTTTTTTGCAACAATGTTTCTTGTTTTGTCTGCTGAAGCGCGATTATTTTGAAAATTATTAACATTCCATACTGTGTATTAAAGGACAGCCGATGTCACTTTTTATTCAAATGCAATTAAAAATGACTTCACGCCAAGACGTCTTGCATTGCTTGTGAATCCAAACAATGGCTTCGGATTCGGATAATATGCTTTCTTGTTACACATCCAGTTATGAATATGTTTCAAATACACTGTAGTTCTGAAGATTAAAGCATACATGTTTACAATCATTAAAGAATTATATGTGCCATTTTGAGGCAACATTGGGGGAACATCTCTCACCCAAAAAAAGGGAGCTAGTGGCCAGCTCCGTTTCTTATATGGCGCTTGGCTGCCCTCTTTTGGCGGCTTTTGTTTAATGCAGTTCGGCGCAGGATCGGATATATCGATAGTCCCGGTTATATCGATATTTTTTCGGACTCCCTTGAATATCGATATAACGAGACTTTACTGTACTGTATATTACACCTACAACCAATGGTCTTGCACATTTTCCATGGAATAAAGCATCCACAAAACTTCCTGAATAATGTCACGCTCGCAGCTGAGAGGGGACAATACCTGTACTGTAATCCCTTTTTTACATCAACAAACACTTTCCAATGCATCGTGCGAACTGTATAAATATATTAATATTTAAACCTTCCCCAGGTTTGGTAAATCAAGACTATAACAAATCCAGGTAAACATAAAATTCTACCTTCACAAAAAAAGATGAAGAATAATTCTCCGCCTGCTTAATCACACACAAACATACTTCATAGCTTTAATTATTGGGGTATGGTTAGTGGATGGATTCATGATGTGACAAATTTGAGAGCAAAACGGTTTCCACATGGGAGGAAGTGACAGGATAGAAAGATAACCCGATGCTATAACTCTTGGCAATTCTTCGGGGGAAGATGTTGAATTTGAAACATGTGCCACATATGTGGAAATGTGACCCAGGCAATCCTAATGTCATTCATATGTGTACACTAGTGAATAAAAATCTGATGTGATGAGGGTTCTACCAGAATTATAAAAAAGAAAACAAATCATAACAATAAAAGATGTGCAGATTGCATCCATCCATCCACCCATCAATTTTTCAGACCGTTTTATTGTCAATGGGGCTGCGGGGGGTGCTGGAGTCTATCCCAGCCGTCTTCGGGCACTAAGCGGGGGACATCCTGAATTGGTTAGCAGCCAATCGCAGGTCACACAGGGACAAACAACCATGCACACTCACACTCACACCTAGGGACAATTTAGAGTGTTCAATCAGCCTGCTGTTCATGTTTTTGGAATGTGGGAGGAAACGGGGTGAACATGCAAACTCCACACAGGGGGGCCAGGTCTTGATGCAGATTGCAAATGAAATTTAAAAAAAATCATGGGTCATAAACAAAACAAACCTCTGGATGATGTATCATTGCCAGTTGTTATCTAATATGTATATATCAACAGTTTTATTTATAGAGCACTTTGGAGCAGGAAACAAAAATGAACAACAAAATGAAATATTAAACAAAATTATTTAGCCACCAACATTGACAAACGGTAATGTAATAAAAGATCATAATCCATCCTTTTATTTCCCTTGTGTTCATGGCCCAGACATATTGAATGTTCCAACTGATGGGCCACATTTCACAAGACGGTATTCCTTTTGGACAAATATCAATCTGACAGCAAGAGCGAGTGAGATTATTGCATTAAATTTAAAGTTCCATTTCATGTCATAGATGAGTTTAGTGCGAGCACCACATGTTGTCACGTAGCATTGAGTATCCAATGAACAGTAATGAAAATACATTCAAGAAACCTGAGCATGGGAACTTTTGCACTTTTTGAAATGTAATACAAACAGCCGATGTGTGTTATCATAATACTTTTTTCGATGAAAAGGTTTCTTCAGCCGTCATCTGTACTTCTTTGAAGGCGTCGGATGTTTCGCTTCTTTTCCAAGAAACTTCATCAGCAAACTACAATAGCCTGCTTACGCAACATAGGATTAGTAATACTGATGAGGTGATACCGGTCGAAGTGGGGCAATCAGGCCAGTCGTTAGTCAGAACGATAGGAACTATCAGTGGAGCAGCTGCAGGGAGTAGTCCTCTGCTCCCCCCAACCTGAGAGCAGGGACCTATCATAGAGCAGAGTCCGGCACCACCATGTCTGGACAGTAGGGATATATATATATGTATATATATATACATATATATATAGGGCCTAAACTACCAGTAAGAATTTGGTTTGCTGACGAAGTTTCTTGGATAAGAAGCGAAACGTCCGACACCTTCAAAGAAGTACAGATGACGGCTGAAGAAACCTTTGACCACTCCTGTACGACTGAGAGCTTACACAGACATAATCCTTTTTTGTTAATCGTTAGTGTCTCGTGTTGATATTATCACGACAGAGCTTTGGCAGTTAAACAGGACATGGGTGTTCCAGGGCAATGGAGTGCCTCTTCAGCCCCAGACCATGCTGTTGGACGAGGGCCACGAGAGGCTTTATGTCGGGGCCAAGAATGCTCTATTCTCCCTCAGTCTGGACCAAGTTAACACGCAGGACAGCGAGGTAGTCCGGGGCAAGACGAATGTACTCTTAAACCCGTAAATGGATCATGTGACCTGCATATTCAGACATTGAAGGGCTCCTATTTCGACTCCAACTATAAAACTGAAGTCAGTCTTTGATTAATGTCAATAATTGCTGTACTGTTCATTTGTTCTCTGGACTATTTTCCAGATCAAGTGGGCCAGTTCTGAACTTCAAATCGAAGAATGCCTGATGAAGGGCCGGGAAGAAGTAGGTGACATTATTCATAATGCAGTCAACAGCTGGCATTTTTCCATGACATTGTTCTCCAACACAGCCCCCATTATGGGATGTCGTCACCACGGTGATGTATTTGTTCTGATTCTTCCAACAGACGGAGTGCGCAAACTACATCAAGGTTTTGCAACAATACAACCAGACCCATCTCTTGGTCTGCGGGACAGCATCCTTTAATCCCATTTGTGCCTGGGTGCATGTGGGACACACAGGAAAGGTGAGGAGTCCTTGTAGTACTGAGCTCCTCAGACTCTATGTACCAGATGTTGCACATGTCGATTTTCTGTGGATGCTATATTCTCAGCTTGCATGGCTTCTGACCAGGTTCAGTTAAACAAGCAAAGTACGCAAAATAGTACAGCAATGCTCCCAACAAGTCTCCCTTACAGCTTGGTGGTTTGGAGGTCAAATATCGGCTGTCAAAGGTGCTCATTCATCTCCAGGACCCTCTTTTTTCCTTCCCACATTTCAGAAAAAAACAGGAATGATCGATGAATTAAAGGTTTGAACGTGAGTGAGGATCTTGTTTGTTTGGTGAGTGGCGAACTAGAGCTGACCTTTGTTACAGTTATTTGATGGGCAGTATTCACAGCACAGCATACTTCCAGGACTACATAAATCAATGACAATTCGGCACCACAGGTGATGAAAAATGCAGGCTGTGAATCAATGGTTTTGTATGTGTGAGTTTGTGTGTGTGCCACCTGGTTTTCGGAGCTTTGAAATTTTGCTAGAAGTGGTGATTTTTTTACAAGCACTTCATCATTGCATCACTTTCTATACACAGTTCTTCTATGTATCGTACAGAATAACACCATTTATTTTATGTATCTTTTTCTGGATACTTGGACTTTGACGTGTAACAATGCATGTGTGGTTTTGTGTTGACAGGAATTGCTATTTACTTTGATAAAGGAGAGCATTACAAGTGGTAAAGGACGATGTCCGTTCAGCCACAACAGTCCCTGCACTTCTACACTCACAGGTAAGTAAGAATAAGTGCTAAAATCAAGTGTCATTTGCTATGCCAAAAATATTGTGTCAATCAGGCACTCACAATAAATACCCAATGAGGAGAGGAAGCATTTTATTATGTTACCAATCACTCAAGGCGGAAATGAGAAGAAGTCAAGTCAAAAGTCAAAGTCAGCTTTATTGTCAAATATGCTAATATGCATGACATACAGCACATATGAAATTACTTGAACTTGAACAGAAGAAGTGTTAGGTTTCAGTTCTCTGCGCATCACCCAAGGACCTCCCCGCTCGCCCTCTCATTTATTTGTCACTGGAAATCTAATACATAGGTGCTTCCAGTGGCAGGCCGTGGATTTCATCACTAGTCCTTCAGTAGTGCTACGTCTGAATCAATCCGGACTGAAAAAAATGTGGTTTGATTTACTACAAGTCCACTGGAAGGTACCATTATCCAAAAAATAACTGACCGACCTTTCTTAATGATGTCCATTTTTTCAGGAAAAGTCCATCTTGAAAATGGCTTTAACAGTATATCCCGTGGTGGGCCGTCAGAGCCAGCAAGGCCTTCTCTGCTGGCCTAACATAATCAGTATTCATTATCATAATTACAATAAAAGTCAATTTCATTAAAAAAAAAAATTTTCTAAATATATATATATATATATAATTATTCTACATACTGTTTTCTTGATGTCATATTATATCCATTTGGTTATGCTCCTTTCAGTGTTGTAGTTTTAGTTTGGAGTTTTTAATCCAATCAGAATTCAGCTAGCTTGTGTCGCCAGGCTGAAATCTGACCGACGCCTTCAGAATCAACAGTGAGGGCGTCTGTGCACTGTACATGAACGGGCACATGTAGTTGATATAGAGTTGTGATAGCCAATCAGATCACGAGTTGGCGCAGTAAGGCCAGCTAGAGGACCTCGCGTTGAACATGACATGTACGCGTCCTGTGATTGGATACTCACTTTACCTCAGCCCTCAGCGGAGGCAGCGCTATCCAAATCAACCAAGCTACAACAGATCAGACCCGGAAACTTTAGCAGAAAAACCAAGTATATCTACTCGCTTTTTTAACCCACAATGGCTGAAGGAGAGGACAACTCGCTGTCGCATGTAGGCCGATTCTCAAGAACAAATGAAAAAGATTTGTTTACTTTTATTTTCAACAAATAGTTCGTTTTGTGAACGTCTTGTTGTTTTTATTATATTAAACTGACATTTTGTAATTTAGCGTAAAATCTTGTTAAAGATTGCATATTCTTGGTGGACTTAAAACTTTGTGGACAAATGATTTTAAATTTCCTTTTATTTTTAAGTGTTTGCAGTATCACGTATAGTGACAAGTTCTAATTGCTGATGCAGATTTATTGATGTGTAATTGCTCCGGAAAATAGCCTGTGTTGTAGATGATTAAGGTGATGCCACGCCCAGTACTGCGTGCGTGTGCTTTTGTAAATGATATCTCCAGCCGTGTGTCATAAATTATGGTATTACGAGGGATATTTGTTCAAGTCGGACTAAGCAGGACTTCACTGAAGGCCCAGGTGTGAAATGCACGGACCGCCACTGAGTATATCTATATGCAAATGTCCCCGTTGTGGGACGAATAAAGGTTTTCTGATTCTGATTTTCTGATTCTGATATCTCCAGTTAAATCCATGTCTTTTCCTCCTTGAGCCATTGTGCGTTGACAAAACTGCTATTAAATCAACACAATATATTAGCGTTTGCAGCTTGCTACTGATACAGTGTGCTAGCTCCGTTGTGGGACGAATAAAGGTTTTCTGATTCTGATTTTCTGATTCTGATATCTCCAGTTAAATCCATATATTTTCCTCCTTTAGCCATTGTGCGTTGAAAACACTGCTATTAAATCAACACAATATATTAGCGTTTGCAGCTTGCTACTGATACAGTGTGCTAGCTCTGGCCAGTATGATGTTGTCGCTCGTGGCTTGTAATCAGAGCAGTTTTTGCAAACTAGGATTGGCGAGTGACTAGCCAATCCTAATTTGCGAAAAATCTGATCTTGACCAACGCCTTCAAGAAGGCGTCGGTACTACTTTCGGGTTGCCAACTCGAAATGTGATTTGGAAGAGCAACAGTTTGATCGGCACATTTGATGCAACAGGGCCTGCTGAACTGATTGTGTAGGCGATGACAGGTAGATTTCTGACCTTGGAAACAAATGATGGCTGCAAAGTGATTAATTAATTGCTTGAATACGAAAACACGTCTGGAAGCAACGCAAAAGGGGTAAAGTAATGAAAGGAAGCTGGAAGACAATTTGCAATTAATTAATAAGAATTCATGGACAAAATATAATTAACAGTCCGTGATTCAGATATTTTTAGGCCAGCAGAGAAGGCTTTGCAGGCCTTGAAGGTCAATCTAAAGGGTGAGGGCGGTTGAAGCCAATGAACTTGTTGGATTGTGTGTGTATGTGAGTGAAAATTATGTGCATGTGTGCAATCATTACAAAAACACCAAGATGCAGCTGGTGTTGACAACTCCATCCACATCCGACCTTGCTCTTGTTTTGTCCTAATTATTATCTCTTGGCGACCACTTACTCAGAAAGTTGGCTGCATCCCTCAACTGTCACATGGTGGACTTATAATTCTTTATTATAAATGTGAGCATATCTGTATTAAAGTACATTATTATATCTTTATGAAAAGCATAAACACTCTTCATTGTTAGCATAATCAATTTTTCATGCATAAAATGCAATTGTATGATAACTCAAAACAATCACCCAAACATATTTATCTGTCATTCAATGCCGCCATCTTGTGGTAATATTCCATCGTGGATATTAAGTATTGGTGCTTGCTTGTTTGTTTCAGATGGAGAGTTATATGTTGGTCTCTACATAGACTACTGGGAGAACGATGCGGCCTTGTGTAGACTCAACAACCGCACCTACATGCGTACTGAGAGGGATGACAGGCAGAAGCTCAATGGTCAGTTGATATCCATCCATCCGTTCATTTTCTGGACCATTTATACTGTGCGAGGGGTGCTGGACCTTATGCCAGATGACTTTGGTCAAAGGTCAGGCTACACCCTGGAACGGTTACCAGTCACATGTACACATGAAAATAAAAACAATAAAAAAAAACAAAGGCAGAAAGCAACCCACATTCACACCTTCAGCGTGAGATCTGTCGCTATCCAACAGGGGGTGTGATGGTTCACAATATTGAGAAGTGCAGACAACAACACTTTCATCACTTTGCTCCTGTGAAATGTAAATTTCTACACTGCTAGACTAATAAAGGCAAATCCAATCCAGTCCAATGCAATCCAATCCAATCCCACATATCTTGATGGACTTTAATTACAGCAAAAAATTGTTTCACACTCTTCTGTCTGCAGAACCGAGATTTGTCGGTTCGGCGGTTATTCCTGATAACGATGACAAAGATGATGACAAAGTTTACTTCTTCTTCACCGAACGTGAGGTGGATGCAGAGGGGCTCTACAAGGCTGTCTACACTCGTGTTGGACGAGTCTGCGCAGTAAAGAATCTGATATACTGTTATAGCTTTTTCTGGACAAAATTCATCCGAAAGCCAAAACTGCTGATTGTGCCGCGGTCAACCATCATGTGGTGTCCTATCATCTCTCAGAATGATCAAGGAGGACAGAGGATGCTGGTGAACAGATGGAGCTCCTTTCTGAAAACTCGACTCATTTGCTCCGTGGCTGGACCTGATGGCATTGATACTCACTTTGATTTACTTGGTGAGGACATGTGGTTTATCTGTTTTTTTAAGTTTATACAGTACCTATACAATTTACAAAGGAGATGTATGCATAAGCACAACTACTGATATACAGTACATTTTCTTTGATTTTACAAGTAGTTAAGCATCCAATCAAAAAGCCAAATAAAATTACTCAAAATATTAATTGAGCGTACGCCCAATTTTGATTAATTACCATTGCTTTGGGCACAGAACCGAATAAAAGCCCAAAATGTCAAAGGTGAAGGCATCTGAACATTTTAATGTTGGAGTAATTCGCCTGACAAAAACTCACTTTATAAAAAAGTGAGTTTTTGTCAGTTGAAATTGTAAAATCCCAAATTATTCCGGATGAGATTTATAAGTACAGTAAAGTCTCGTTATATCGATATCGGATATATCGATAGTCCCGGTTATATCGATACTATTTCTATGCACGCACGGAGAAAATTACATGCAAACAGGGTCGGATATATCGATAGTCCGGGTTATATCGATATTTTTTCGGACTCCCTTGAATATCGATATAACGAGACTTTACTGTAATTTAGTTTTACATCAAAACTATATTTACACAACATTGTACAAATTGTTTCACAATGAACAGGTATATGTGGCTGACCAAACACAATAATAATAATAATAATAATACATTTAATTTCAAGCGCCTTTCAAAACACCCAAGGACACTTTACAATAAAAACAATAAAACAAAGCACATAACAATAAAACCATAAGTAAAATGATAAATAATAAAATAGCAGATTGAACTAGACATTGAAAACAATTTTAAACAGATGGGTTTTGAGGTGGGACTTGAAAATAGGGAGGGAGTCAATATTACGGATGTTGTTGTGAATTCCAGAGTTTGGGACCAGAGCGGCTGAAAGCTCTGCACTCCATCGTGGTGAGACAGGCATAGGGCACATCGAGGTGAAGGGATGATGAGGATCTGAGGGACCGAAAGGGAACAGAGATTTGAAGTAGGTCAGAAAGATAGGGAAGGGCAAGGTTATGGATGGCTTTGAATGTAAACAGAAGTATTTTGAATTTGATTCGATGTTTAACAGGGAGCCAGTGGAGTTGCTGGAGGACAGGGGTGATGTGGTGAAACAAGGGGGTTCTAGTGATGATCCGGGCTGAAGAATTTTGTATGAGTTGGAGTTTATGGAGAAATTTCTGATTGACACCAAAGAGAAGTGAGTTATAATAATCGATGCGGGAGGTGACGAGACTGTGGATAAGGATAGCAGCGGAGTGGGGGTTGAGCGAGGGACGGAGACGGTTAATATTCCGGAGGTGGAAATAGGCAGACCGAGTTTTTTCACTGTTAAGCTTGAGAAAGTTATGGGAAAGCCAGGATTTAATTTCTGACAGGCAAAGTGAGCGGGATTAAGGTGGAAGAAAGGCGTCAGGTTTGCTGGAGAGGTAGAGTTGGGTGTCATCCCCGAAGCAGTGAAAGTGAATGTCAAACTTACGGAAAATGTTGCCAAGAGGAAGTAGGGAGATAATAAAGAGAAGGGGGCCAAGGACAGACCCTTGAGGCACACCGGAGGACACAGTAGAGGACCGTGAGGTGAACGAGTTGATTTGGATAAATTGTGAACGATCAGAGAGTTAGGAATGAAACCAGCAAAGTGGGGTGTGCGTGATGCCTAGGGTGGAAAGTATGTCGAGCAGCATAGGGTGGGAAATGGTGTCAAAAGCTGAGGTTAGGTCAAGAAGGATGAGGATGGAGAGTGAACCGGCATCAGCTGCCATGAAAAGATCATTCGTGATTTTTATGAAAGCCGATTCAGTACTGTGGCGGGGGCGGAAACCAGACTGGAATTGTTCGTAGAGGTTATTGTGAGTGAGGTGAGAGTGAAGATGGGACGCAACTCTTTTCAGTGATTTTGGCGATGAATGGAAGGTGGGAAATTGGTCGTAAATTATTGAAATCGTTTGGATCTGAGGCAGGTTTTTTCAGGATTGGAGTTACAGCTGCAGTTTTGTGTGGGATAGGAACAATTCCAGTTGATAATGAGGAGTGAATAATGGTTGAAATAAATGGGAGAAGAGAGGGTAGGCAGGACTTGATAAGGATAGTAGGGAGGGGGTCGAGTTGACAGGAGGAGTTCTTGGATTTGGTGATAATGTCTGAGATTATAGAGGGATGGGGGAGTTCAAAAGCGGAAAGTAGTTGGGAAGGAGGAGAAAGGCTGGGAGAGGGGGGGGGCGAGGTGCTGATGGATTTTGTTGATCTTTTCGCTAAAAAACATAAGCAGAGTGTTGCATGTATCAGAGGAACAAAAGTGTGAGGGGAGAGATAGGAGGTTGTGTGATTTTGTGATAGAGGGAAAAGAGGACCCGTGAGTTTCCAGGATTAGAGTCAATGAGTCCGGAGTAATATTGTGATTTTGCGCGTGAGATTGAGTCCTTGTAATGGGTGAGGTGAGTTGTGTACATGTCCTTGTGAGTAGTGAGCCCGGTCTTCCTGTAAAGTCTTTCCAGTTGGCGAGTTTTTGTCTTGATGGAGCGGAGATGGGCGGTGAACCAGGGGATGGACCGGTTAAATTGGACAGACCGGGACTTTACAGGAGCAAGGGCGTTGAGGGTGTTCGTGAGGTCCGCGTTGTACCAGGAAACAAGTTCATCAGGGGATGAGTTGTAGTCCGGAGTCAGGGTGGCAATCATCTCAGCGAGGGTGGCAACGTTGATGTCCTTGATGTTGCGATATGTGATGATACGGGGTGGTTTGGGGAGAGAGAGGGTGATGGAAACGTTGAATGACACCAGGAAATGGTCTGTTATAGGAAGTTCATTAGCCGTGCTATTATTTGGGATAAGGCCAGACATGCAAATGAGGTACAGGGTGTGGCCTTTTATGTGGGTGGGAAAGTCCGAGAATTGATGCAGACCAAAGCTGTCAAGTGAGGAGGTGAAGTCTTTAGTGAGGGGAAGAGTGGAATTGTCCATGTGGATGTTGAAGTCCCCGAGAATAATTACATTTGGTGACAGGGTGGAGAGGTGTGTGAGGACATCAAAGAATTATTTTAGAAAGTCACAAGGTGGTTTTGGTGCACGGTATACAGTGGCTATGATAGTGGGAGAGGGTCCAGAAATTTTACATGGAAGGCATTTGAATGATAGGGTTTCCTAGAGTGAAATTTTCCAGTTCTTGCGGTAAATTATCGCGAGACCACCTCCGCGGCCTAAGAGGCGGGGCTTAGAAATGTAAACAAAGCCTGGCGGAATCGCGTCGTTGAGCTCTGAGAAGTCTCCCGCCATTTGCCAGGTCTCATTTATACAAAAAAGTCAAGCTTACGGTCAATTAGGATGTCCTGGATAAGACACTCCTTTCCCGTAAGCGAGCAGACGTTGAGGAGGCCGAAGTTGACGCTGGTGGCGTCCCCACTATGAGGCGCATTAGCCGACCTAGCCAGGACGGCTAACATACGGTGATCGACAGAGCGGCTGCTCCTTCTGTGCGGCTGGCGGACGGATGACCACAGGGAGGTGATATCCTTGGAGCCATCGAGGTGAAAGCCTCGACATGGTCCGCGGTGGATATACCTCCGGAAAGGGTGACGAGCGATTTCCGGGAACCGGAGAATCGCCAGTGGCACGTTCGTTCATCGGGAGCGGAACTTCAGCAGCTCCGCCGCCGAGTACTGTAGCCGTCCAACAGGTCGACGGAGAAGCGAAATGATATTCACCAGCAACACCAAGAGAGAGGCAGCGGCCAGGTTAGCCCTCGACAGCGGGAACAGGTGGGTGGAGATGATAACGCGGCTTCGTCTGTGATCCGGATAAGCGACCGGAATCATGAGATGAATCGATAGCCAACGTTCATCTGGTGACTGGCTGGTATTTCCAGAGGTTTGGGAACCATAAAAAAGCTAAAAAGAGGTTGAAAAAAGGCTAAAAGAAGCTAAAAACATTTCGCGGGCAAGTAGCGGCAGCCAAAGCGCGCCAGCGTATGCTCGACCCGGAAGCGGAAAGACCAAAAGGCACTCATGTGTGTGTGCCTTTGTGTCAGAATTTAAATGTCCTAAATTCATAATCTGGTTCGGAACCAGGTACAATTTTACATGACTCAACAATAAGCATCTAATAATGCAAACTTTTTGTAAATTTTTAATTGAAATTGAAGGCTGGACCCACATTAGATCCAGATTCTTTTTGGAGTGAGACGTGGGTTGAGTGAACGCTGGTGCGTGTGGCTGCCACTGCTCACCCGCAGAAAAAATATCATGTGATTGTAAAGTGTCCTTGAGAGTTTTGAAAGGTGCTTATAAATGAAATGTATTATTATTATTATTATTATTATTAAATATACCGCCCTTACTCATTCTAAACAAACAGATCAAGTGTGTCAACAAGTATATGAACATGGTAAAAGACTGTATATGACATTTGAATCGCTGTCAACTGTTTAATTAGAATCAGATTCAGATTACACTTTGATTTTAAAGATCAAATCACATGAGATACAAATTGATTTGAACCTCTGAAAATCTTTAATTGCCAATTTCACATGTTCCTTATGTACAGTACATCCAACTTTAAATATTACAGCCTTTCTCTTTACATAACATCCTGAAGAGAATGTCTGCCCTGTTTGAAATATCAACTGTCTCCAAAACCAAATAATCACTAAAATTTTGCAGTTATGCTTTCAGTGATGTTCTTACGTCCAAAGTAAATTCTGACTCTTTTTTTTGCAGAGGATATGTATGTGTTGAAGAACAAAGACAGGAAGAACCCAGAAATATTTGGCCTTTTTAGCACAACGAGGTGAGGAAGACCATGTTTCTCGATATGACATGAAGGGAAACTGATCACTCGACGTCTACTTTTGCAGTGCCGTGTTTAAAGGTTTTGCAGTGTGTGTCTATCACATGGATGAGATCCGAGCCGCGTTTAATGGACCGTTTGCATTTAGAGAAAGACCTGAGCATCACTGGACACCTTCTGAAGATAAAGTCCCCTACCCACGGCCTGGATCTGTAAGTCCTGAGTTTTTCATAGTCGATCTTTAACTTAACATATACCACAACAAGGAATAAAACGAACGAAGATGGAGTGAATATTTAATAGCCATTTTCACTCTAATGTTAAATAGAATATTGTTTTGCATCCTCACAATGATTTGTTGGATACCCGGGCAATATGAATTTTCAGGTTGAGGTTCAACTGTTTACAATGGCACGGAGATCTGAGTGTTATCCGGGCAGCTGTGGTAAGACAATTGATAGCTGCGTATTAGCTGACCTAATGGAAGTAAGTTCAAATTGAACAATGGGGGTCTCAAGATTGACTTTTGAAGAACATCACAAACTGTAGCCATTTTATTTACGACACGGTTACCAATTGCTGTCATCACATAGATGGCTGTCACAAAGGCAATGCTCAAGTCCAACAGAACTAAGCCTGCGATTGTACTCGCATCTGGGTTCAGGCCGATGTTTTTTGTCACCTTGATCACAGTTGTCTCAGAAACAAAAACAGTGATTATGAACTGGTCTACAGCTTTTATAAACCAACAATACTAGATCTTTGGACTTCCTGTCTACCCCAATGGGTTTGAAATTAAACTATCAATGAAACATTTTTGTTTGCAGCCTGTTGTAGAATTTTGCTGGCTCACAATCCAACTTTACATAATATGTCCCTCACAAATGTCTTCATCCATGAGATATCAGATAGGTAAATTACAAATGTATAATCTCAACCAACACAGATGTCAGAGTACAGATTTAAACCACAAACCTCAGAACTGAGTCACACGAGCTAACTACTAGGATTGGCTAAATTAACTGAAACTTGTCATTTGATTGCTGGTAAAGAAGTGCAACATCTACGATGGTAAATACGAGTACGATTCCTGCCATTGCTGTCTTCACAAGGACTTATGTGCAATTTGTAGTTTTTGCTCGCTTCTCGAGACTGCACAAGAAGCTACGCTCTTAACTCAGCTGTCAGTCATTATGGTAACCAAAGCCTCCCTCAAACGAGACTGAGGTACACATTGAAAAGCGGCTGATTTCAGAAGAGCGAAATAAGAGGCTGACTCGCATGGTACAATTGGTGATCCCTGGGGTATTTTTGTGTAAACAAGTAATACAAGTGTTATTTAGACAAGTTGGAATTATTTTATTGTGTGGGGAGAAAACACTTAATATATCCATGAAGCCAATTGACTTGATAACAACACCACATAAATTTTACATTCACCACAAACTGTTTGTCTTCGACTGATGATGATAGAGTGGAACATCACAATGAGCATGGAAAACTTCATGTTGAAAGAAAGCAACCTCCATCAGGCCATGCTGTGCCGTGCGTAGCCGCAGTCAGACCATAACATACCAGCTTGTTGTTACCTACACAGCAAAACTGTGCCAATGCAATTAATTACCTTGTCCACTTCCTCTGCCTTAAATCTGTCATCTCCTTGACAGTGTGCCAGCAAAATCAATGGTGGCGGTTTTTCAAGCTCGAAGGAGTTTCCAGATGAGGTTCTGCGCTTCGTGCGCTCTCACCCCATGATGTATCGTCCAATTTTTCCACAACATCGCAGGCCGGTCTTCCTGCAAACACAGCCCAGCAGGAGAAAGATGACACAGATTGCAGTGGACAGGGTTCATGCCCAGGATGGACACTACCATGTTCTCTACATTGGGACAGGTACACGGGTTGTTGTTTTTGTCAACACGCAGTGTTGAACAGCTTTTGACTTAATATTAAGGTTTTTTTGTTGGTATTGTTGTTTCTACAGCATAATGTAAGATACAGTATCTATTTATCCAATGTTCCAAGTATGAGTGCAAATTTTCTGAATTCATACTATCAATATAAAAAAATCCAAACTGCATCATCATATGATGATGCGCTAAGAAACCCTAAACTACGCTCTGGAACAACACTAACAGAAAATAAATGAATAAATAGAATGGCAAAGTAATTAACAATATTCAGAACAATAAGGTATATTGCAGTAGCTATTGAAGAATATCATTTTGGTCTAATATTGTATATTTGAGTCCAAACTAAAACATGTTTTATAAGATACTATTTCATATGATATGTACGAGATGGATGGATGGATGGGTGAATGGATGGATGGATGGATGGATGGATGGATGGATGAATGAAAATAAGAGTAAGTACAAAATAAAAGGATATGTGATGACACTGTATGAGAGGTATCCGGTATAATACAAATTAGTATCTTAGGTAGTTGCAAGACGATCCAATTTGGTATGATCATGTATGACGCCATTCAAAAACAAAGGAATTTGGAATGATCCAAACAATCCAATTCAGTATGAAATGGGAATATTGTTTGGCTTTGTTTTATGGTTGGGTAGAAACAATGCATTTATCTTCCCTTCAGATGACTCTCTGGTGCTCAAGGTTATCACGATCTACAACAAAGACACAGATACAATGGAAGAGGTGCTGCTGGAGGAGCTGCAAGTGTTTGAGGTGTGAACGTGGCAATACTGCAGTTTGTTGTAATGTGGATCATAGCCCGATAAATCATTGTCCGTGAGGTTGTGTCATGTACACAAGCAAGCCTTGGTCAAAACTCGTGGTACAAATTTCGGATATATTCTCAAATGTCCAAATGACTCAGATCTAGATAAAAAATAATATTAACTCATTCACTGCCAGACAATGTGCAAAAATGTGTCAGAATATTGAGTTGTAGGACTACATAAAAATCTAATGCAGCGTAAGAAACCTTAGACTCTCTTCTTTCAAAAAATGAGTTAATTCCCAAGTTGTGTGGGTCTGGTGATATCTGATCTTAAAATGGGTTGGCTGTACAAAAGGCAAATGATGCCCCCTCGTGGGAGGGACAAATATTGCCAGAGGTCTGACCAGCACTTTATTGGCACCCCTGCAAGAAAAACCAAAACCTGAAAAAATGTGGTAATGGCGCTCCTTGTCATGTTTTTCAATTTCCAAATGAATTCTGGAATGGCAGAGAATGAGTTAAGATGAATAAATGGATCTTACTTCCGTAAATTACCGGCCTTTCATTTTTTATACATTTCATAAAATAATTGAATGATTTTATTTAATGGTCCTGAAAATATAAATACACATATGTTTACACTGTGGCGGGCCATACGTGTCACTACAAGGCCTTCAGTCGTACTACGCCTGAATCAATCAGGCGTGAGTGTTGTGTGATGTTACTACACGTACACTAGAGGGTGCTTTTGACCAGGAAATAAGTGGTGATTTGAAGAAACCTAAGAAATACTGTCCTTAAAGGACAACCGATGTCACTTTTTTGTTTCTTAACTGACATCAGAAAATCGTTTTATAGCATCTAAAATACCCAAAACACGCAGTATGATGTTTTTATTCAAATGTAAAACACCAATAAAAATGACTTCAAGTGTCCAAAATCTGCAAAAAATTGAGCTGCGAATTGGGCATTTTCAGAAAGTCCCGCCCCCAGTTTGTGACATCACGCCAAGACGTCTTGCATTGCTTGAGAATCAAAACAATGGCTTCAGATTCGGAGAATATGCTTTCTTGTTACACCTCCAGTTATGAATATGATTCAAATAGTTCTGAAGAGGAAAGCATACATGTTGCCAATCGATTAAAGAATTTATTCCATGCCATTTTGAGGCAACATTGGGGAGAAACGATCACTAGAAAAGAGGCACAAAATGGCGATCTCCTGTGGCCACCTCCGTTTCCACAGGCTGATAAATTCCTTATATGGAGCTTGAACAGCCTCTTCTGGCGGCTTTTGGGTGCAACACAAGGTTTTCAGACCAAACAATACAGCAAAATAAATACATTGACGTGATGGAAGGACTGCTACAATGTGTCTTTTTTTCGGTCAGGGGGCGTTCTTTTAGTGACGTCATGTACGGACTTGTCACCAACTCAAACACAAGACTTCCTGAATATTCAATGTGTGTCTTAAAACATAAAATATAGCTATATGCGGTGGAATATTTTTAAAATACGCTCAGTAGAAGTCATTTGAAGCCATTTTACAAATTATGGACACAACTTGTCCGGAGACGTCGGTTGTCCTTTAAAGTGTTCACGTTTTTACTATGAACGTGTGGATTCACGATAAACTCATAAAATTGCAATTTTATTAACTATTGATGCGAGCTTCGGAGCTGCCCAACCTTCATGATGTCCACTGTTCTTGAAATGCCCGTCTTGAAAATGGCTTTAAGAGTTTATCGCCAACCAATTCCATTTCTTCTCCTTCAGCCATTGTGGCTTGACAAAACAGCTATTAAATCAACACAACAATATATTTGCTAATGCAGCTCGCAACAGGTACAGTGTGCTGGCGAGTATGCTCTTCACTCGTGGCTAGTGATACGATGATTGGCGAGTAACTATAGCCATTCATGTGACTAGCCAATCATAGTTTGAGAAAATTCTGACGTTAGGAATTGACACAGTGGTCTGTCTTTTTTTTCTCCCAGGTTCCAGTGCCAATAAAAGAGATTATTATATCCTCTAAACGGGTAAGATGGAGAACCTGTGAGTACTTTGTGTGATCACAAAACCTTTACGTTGATTATTAAAATTCTAAATTACTGCAATTCTGCTTTTTCACCACTGGGTGACCACATTGCATCACTTTGCACGGACTTGTTCTGTCATCAGTGTTGGGCATAGGATGATGTCCCCCCCCCCCCTCTCTTTTTTGTCAATTTCACTATGTTGTGCAGACTCAATGAAATGTTAAAACCCCTGGCACCCCCCTACCCGCTCTTTCTCTCTCTCTTCTTCTATTTTTTACTTCTCTCCTCTTTTTCCTTTTTGTATAATAATTATCTGTGCGATCAGGTATTGTCTCTTACGCAATTATGTCACCTAATGTATGTTGCCAACTGTTTACAAAATGTTAAGTATGCAGAAAGATTTGTTGAGACACACCTCCGATTTACTTCTAGAAGCTCCACGAGCTATTCAAAACCAGTGGTTTTGTTTGCTTTTGTTATGTTTTGTTGTTTTGCAGTGTTGTTTGTTTGTTTGTTTGTTTCTATTACTTTGTTCGCATGCCATTTTAAAAAAAAATCAGTGTTGGGCAAATAATTGTGAACGTCCTGCCTTTTTTTTTTTTTTTTTTTTTTTTTTTTTTTGGGGGGGGGATGTTCAGCAAAGGTTGTTCGTGGGCTCAGACGCGGGTGTGGCCCAGGTCCAACTGCACCACTGCTCCCTCTATGGCTCCGAATGCGCTGACTGCTGTCTGGCTCGAGATCCCTACTGCGCTTGGGACGGGTTCACCTGCTCCAGCTACTACCCGTCGGGAGTCTACACTAAGAGGTAAACACAGGACAGAGATGTAAATGTACTCACATGCCTCAATAGAAATAGTGTGCGTTTAAAAAAATAGATTCTGAAGAGTACTTGAGTATAAAATACAAAGTGAAAATCAAGTTTTACTGTCAATCCAGAAAATGCTTGTTTTGATCACTTTAATTTAAAAAAATCATATGTTGACTAATTAAGGAGCATACCAATATTGTTTTGTTTTTTCAAATGTAAAAAGTTGTGAGAATAAAACACTCAAGAGCAGCGACATGAAAATGTCAACTTAACTACCGTGTTTGACAATATGATTTACCACCAACAACTTTAGGTAGTGTTTGTTTTCCAGCAATGATTCAATAGTACCTATAAATATCCCTTTACCTCCCTTTTTTGTTTTAATTTTTTCTGCTGCCCTCCATCTGCTCAGACGATTCAGGCGACAAGATGTTCGCCATGGCAACGCCGTCCAGCTTTGCAACGGCCTGCAAATTGACGGTGAGTGGAAAACAGCAGACTCTAGTTTTATTGCCTGTCAAAGACATGCTGTAGAAATATTAAATATCACAGTGCTTTCACAATAAATGGTAAAAAAAACCTCATGTTTTTATTGTGTTTGTCCTTTCAGATGAGCCATGGCAAAAATCTGAGGAAAAGACAGTGTATGGTGTGGAGGGCAACAGCACATTGCTCAGCTGCGTCCCTCGATCACTTCATGCCAAGGTCCTATGGTTCCTTCAACGTGGAGACAACAAACAAGAGGTCAGTGTCATGTGCCAAGTAGCTCAAGGAATTGTGCTGCCCTTCTGTTGACGTAATTTCAAATGGAAAACATCCATCGATCCTTCCATCCGTCCGTCCTTCCGTCTGTTCTTCCATCCATCCGTTTGTCCATCCGTCCATCCTTCCATCCATCCATCCATCCATCCATCCATCCATTCAATTAAGGCTGCGCGGCTTGCTGGAACCTATCCCAGCTTTCTGTGGGCTAGGCGGGGGAAACCCTGAACTGGTTGCCAGCCAATCGCAGGGAAAACATGGAGACAAATAACCATCTATGCTCACACCCACACCTAGGGTCAATCAGCCTGCTCTACATGTTTTGGGAATGTTTTGGGCGGAAACTGGAGGACCCGGCGAAAACCTATGCAGGGGACAACATGCAAATTCCACACGCTAACTATGGATACATAGAGCTGCCCCCACTTGAAAACAAACACATTCTATAACAGAATTAATGGAATCTGCACTGTAGTATATTATTCTCTTTTTTGGTGTTCATATATTTAAGCACAACTTATCTTCTTCTTCTTTTCCTTTCGGCTTTTCCCTTCAGGGGTCGCCACAGCGAATCACACACAACTTATAACTATTCAAAATGTTGGAGTGACTTACTATCAAATGGTATATATTAGTAATAAAACAAGTCCTATTTTTTATGGACAGTTGGGCCAACTGTGCTCATGCATTTTAGTGTTGGTGATTTTGGTGGCACGTCTTCTTCTTCTTCTTTTCCTTTCGGCTTTTCCCTTCAAGGGTCACCACAGCGAATAATTGTCCTCCATATTTCCCGGTTTTGTGCATCCTCTTCTCTCACACCAGCTACCTTCATGTCCTCTTTGACCACATCCATAAACCTCCACTTCGGTCTTCCTCTCGGCCTCCTGCCTGGCAGTTCAAGATTCAGCATCCTTCTCCCGATATAGTCGGTCTCTCTCCTCTGGACATGTCCAAACCATCTCAGTCTGGCTTCTCTGACTTTCTCTCCAAAGCCTCTAATATGAGTTGTCCCTCTAATGTACTCATTCCTGATCCTATCCAACCTGCTCACTCCCAAAGAAAACCTCAACGTCTTCAGCTCTGCTACCTCCAGCTCTGCTTCCTGTCTTTTCTTCAGTGGCACCGTCTCCAGTCCAAACATCATGGCTGGTCTCATACACTTTTCCTTTCATCCTAGCTGAAACCCTCCTATGACACATCACACCTGACATTTTTCTCCAGCCGCTCCAGCCTGCCTGGACACGCTTTTTCACCTCTTTTCCACACTCTCCATTGCTCTGGACAGTTGACCCCAAGTACTTAAAATCCTGCACCTTCTTTATCTCTTCTCCCTGTAGTATCACTCTTGCACTGGGATCCCTCTCATTCACACACATATATTCCGTCTTGCTGCGACTGATCTTCATTCCTCTCCTTTCCAGGGCATATCTCCACATCTCTAGTTTCTCCGCCACCTGTTGCCCATTCTCGCTACAGATCACAATGTCATCTGCAAACATCATGGTCCAAGGAGATTCTTGTCTAACATCGTCTGTCAGCCTGTCCATCACCATAGCAAATAAGAATGAGCTCAGAGCTGAACCCTGGTGGAGTCCCTCCTCCACCTTGAATTCCTCAGTCACACCGACAGCACACCTCACAATTGTCTTACAATCATGATACATGTCTTGCACCAGTTGTCACTCCAGACTTCCTCATGCAATGCCACAGCTCTTCTCTGGGCACCCTGTCGTACGCTTTCTCCAGATCTACAAAGACACAATGCAATTCCTTCTGACCTTCTCTGTACTTCTCTATCAGCATTCTTAAAGCAAACACAGCATCTGTCTGGATTGGATTGGATTGGATTGGATATGCCTTTATTAGTCTCACAGTGGAGAAATTTACATTTCACAGCAGCAAAGTGATGAAAGGAATGAAAGTAGAAAAACGAAATACTTGAGCTGCTGGAAAGGCAGCCACTCTCGCGGCGCCGTCTTGAAGTCAAAAGAACAAAAAAAAAACTAAATAACAAATAATATGACAGCATAGAGACAATATGACAAAACAACGACACAGAGAGACATTCATTCTTCAGGACTTGCTGTACCCTCTTTGTGATGACACAGAATGACGAAACAGTTCTAGATGAAAGAGGAGAAGATCAAAGCGTCTTTCCACCAGTGGATCAGGGACATCATGGTGGAATGTGCATGTCAGGCACGTGCTAAGCTAAAAAATGTCTCAATCGTTCTCGGTATGACAATGTTTAGAACCACAGATCCAGTATTACGCTCTTATACAACATATTTTTCCCATTTTTTTCTGATAAGACCATCTTCTATTTCAAGATTGGTACAATTTTCGATGACAAACTACACATAACACATCAGGATCTAACTGAAACTCATCAGAAATATCTGATCTATCTAAGTCTTTTTAAAAGTAAAAAAAAATCTGAAAATAAGTACACAATTATAGCAATTTTATTAATCTACACCACAACCCTATCAGAGTATTTGGGCTTTGAAAAAGAATCCCATAAGTTTGAGAACATCACATTAATTTAAAACCCCCAGGTTCACAAGGATGAGCGTGTGATCTGGACTACCCACGGACTTCTCCTGCTGAGCCTCACCAGCTCCGACGCCGGCATTTACATGTGTCAAACGGTTGAACACGGCTATGTGCACACACTACTGCGTGTCACCCTGCACGTGCTCAGCGATGAAACATTGGCGTCTGCCATCAGGCCTCAGAACAAGGCAGGAACTCCCTATCAGTCGCACATCAATCCTATGACAGGGCCCAGTTTCAGGCCCAGGAATTTGGTGCCCGCTTCCCTGCCGGGCTCACACTCTCGGCAGTGGTACAAGGAGTTCCTTCAAATGATTGACTACAGAGATCCCAAGCGGGTGGAGGAGTACTGCGAGAAGGTCTGGTGGCCAGAGAAGAAACACAAAAAGAAGTTCCTCCCCTCAAGTGGTGAGAAAAAAGGTAAATCCAGAGGGGCCGAGGCTAATAATCGAGCCCCTAGGCACACTCTTGAAAACTGAGCATGAGTGTGCGCACACAAACACACACACACACACACACACACACACACACACACACACACACACACACACACACACACACACACACACGCGCGCACACACACACACGCGCACACACACACACACACACACACACACACACACACACACACACACACACACACACACACACACACATGCACACACACACGCATGCACACGCACACACACACGCTCATACATATTTAGGTGGGATTATGTACAAAAAGTGCAGATCATTTCACCCTGTCACAGGAGACAAACAAACAATTTTACACACACAGTCACTCTGTCATCAGTGCACAAAACATGCATGTTTTTTGGAATGTGGCAGCTGGCAAACTAGCTATGCAGCCATGGGAGAACAAGCCATAATTTGAATGAGTGACATCTTGCCTGTGGGGTGACTGTACTAACCATGCTGCTGGAAAAAAATATATTTTGTCGAAAAAAAAGTGGGTCATTGAGGAGTAATGCACTTCACTACATTCGCAGTTATCCAGAGCTGTTGCCCCATAATGTCATTGTGTGGATGTAGCCCGACATATAATTGTGTTCGTTGATTAATTTTCTGGAGTGTTTTGTTTTCTTTTGTTTTGTTTTATTCTTTTTATTAAGGTTGCGGGTGAGAACCTTGCATTTTGACAAAAGAAGGAACACACACTTGGTTGGGTGGCAGCCAAATACACAAGTTCAAGTTTTCACGTAAGATGAACGTGCAGGTATTTGGAATGGAGAAGAAAAATAAATTAGTATCCCAGGTAGGTAAACTAGGTAAAGAGCTAAGAAGCAAACCAAGAACCGTTTGACTGGAACCCAGGTCTGATAATCACATGATTTACCATGCTACCAATTATGAACAAACTGCTTTTTGAGTGTGCAGTTTGTAATCACAGCATTTCAACACTTTTTGTAGCACGTAAAACTTGCAATGCTTCACTATTCCTAGTCTTTATACGAAATTACAATGTAAGATTTTGCCATTTAGTTCGATAACACAATTCCCAGACTGACTTTGAAAATAATGTGCGGTGTTTTAGCCCTTATTTTGTGTAGCTAAACTGGACCTATTTGGGGTTGTTGACTATTTTCCATTTTTGGCAGATAATTGTTTGAAGTGTCAATATTTGAATTTAACAAATGTTGGTAGTTTTCAGTACAGTTTACGAACGGTTTACGAACACCTTACCTTACGAACATTCGGGTTTACGAACGTTAAATTTATGAAAATTAAACCTTCGCATAAGCACTACTTTTCGCGATAAACACCCCCCACCACGGCTGGCGGAGTAATCGTAGGCGGAAGAACACCAAAGCACACGACCGAAAAGCACCCCCTTTCTCTCCTTTCTCTGAATGCAAACGTCGATCGCCTCCAAGGAGTTTTTTACAGATAATTTTGCTGTTATGGGACCGAAAAAGACAACACCACAGGCTCGTGTTCAGCCGAAGAAGACACAAAACAAGATTACAGTCGAGGAGAAGAAGGAGAGAATTGAAAAACACGAATGAGGTGTGCATTTATGTTTTTTAGCGGCCCAGTACGGATATACTAAGTCAACCAATGCTACCATCCTCCGCAACAGAGAAGCCATCAAAGGTGCGTCTGTTGCAAAAGGTGTGTCCGTGCTGTGGTTAAATAGTACATTTATTATACATAGAATGAGATATGTTGTGTGTAGTTTTTTAGGCTTATTTAGTTTAAAATTATATTTTATGGTGACCTGGGAACGGATTATTCTCATTTTAATGGTTTCCTATGGCAAATTATTTTTTGGGATACACAATTTTGGCCTTGTCTGTCTGGGAACCAATTAAGTTCATAAGCCAAGAGCTCAGTGTGTATAAAAAATGCAAACCATTCAATGGAAAAGAAAAAGTTAACACACCGCAATTCATGAGATACATAAAAAAACTGAGACCAAGACCATAAAAATCACATACACCGTGTACAAATATCCACAGTGAAATTACGTAAAATGTTACGCATTTCGAGTTTACTTTTCTATTTTTATTTTTATTTTTGCTTTCTACCAGAAGCCTGTGGTTTTGTTCAAGTAGAACTGATATTTTTAATTCAACCAAAAGTGTTTCATGGTTGAAGGACCCGTGGTTTAACTATTTTAGCCACAATTCCATAAGGTCCTGGATGCTTACTTGAAAGGACCATAGTTGTGGCAGCATCGTGTTTTTTTTTTTTTAAATCTGCAACCTGGGCCTTTTTCAAGGTGGCGGGAATATGAACCGTTAGACATAACAGTTACTGAGAGCCCCAAACTTAATATTCATGTGACAAAAACATGCTATTTGGATATGGGTGTGTCGATCTTGAATATCCACAGTTTATATCAGAGCAACTTAAAGGACAACCGACGTCTCCGGACAAGTTGTGTCCATAATTTGTAAAATGGCTTCAAATGACTTCTATTGGGCGTATTTTACAAAGATTCCACCACATATAGCTATATTTTATGTTTTAAGGCTCGCGTTTTGTTTTTGAGTTGGTGACGAGTCCTCACTGAAGGAACGCCCATGACCAAAAAAAGGACACATTGTAGCAGTCCTTCCATCATGTTAATCTATTTTCCTGTACCTGTTTGGTCTGAAAACTTCGTGTTGCACCAAAGAGACAGAAGAGGGCGACAAAGCTCCGTGTAAGGAATTAACCAGCCTGTGGAAACGGTCTGATTAATTCCTTACACGGAGCTTTGTCACCATTTTCTGCCTCTTTTTAGTGCTACATTTCCCCCCCTATTGCCTCAAAATGGCACGGAATAAATTATTTAATCGATTGCAAACATGTATGCTCTGCTCTTTAGAACTATTCGGATCATATTCATAACTGTATGAGTAACAAGAAAGCATATTCTCCGAATCTGAAGCCCTTGTTTTGATTCTCCAGCAAGGCAAGACGTCTTGGGGTGACGCCACTAACAAGGGGGCGGGACCTTCTGAAACTGGCCACTTCCGGGTTCATTTTTTTGTTGTTGCAGATTTCATTCTGCTAAGAATGACAGAAGTCATTCTTATTGGTGTTTTGCATTTGACTAAAAATATCATAATGCGTGTTTTGGGTATTTTAGATGCTATAACACGTTTTTCAGATGTCAGCTAGGAAACAAAAAAGTGATGTCGGTTGTCCTTTAATTTTGCAATGGTCTCTTATTTTTTCCAGAGTTATATTACTGTTACTATTATTATCATTATTATTCCACTCATGTACAATGCTAACTTATTTTGTTCTGACCTATGTAATTTTTAGACATTCATAAACTGGAAACATTGAATGCCGTTGTTATTTGATTTTGTGTTGTGACTGTTTCAAGAATATCAAAGAAGAAAATGAAACAAAACCACTGAAAACACCAGAAACCTTTTTTTGTTTATCTGTATTATAATCATGAACTCACTGAGAATAAAATACTTTTTAAGCACTGAAGAAGCTGAATAAAATTTCAATGTAAAATTCCTGAGCCACAGAATGCAACTTTCTAGAGAAATTGTGTGTGAATCATGAAATACTGAACAAAGCATATAGAAGCAGGTTTTGGAATAATATATAAAAACTAAAATGTTGGAATACGACAAAGTTGGAATTATTTGTAAAAGTTTGGAAATTTGAGGAAGAAAACGCTTTTATTTTGAAATTATGATGAGCTGAACGGTTTCAAGTTGGAATTGTTTTAAATGCTGAAAATTGGGAAATTAGAGGTAATAAGACAAATATCTTGAATTTTGGAGGCTAAGATTTCAATTTTTTACAATGTTGGGATCAACTGAGCAGTTTAGTTTAATTGGAATTGAGTTAAAAAAACTTGACAAAGATATTCAATACCAGGGATTATCTGAACAGTTTGAATTTGAAGCAGTTTGAAATGGTGAAAAAATGAGAACTTTAAAGTAAAAACAATAAAAAGAACATTGTGGTAATTTATTTTGTTTAATCAAGAATGCATGGGGATTTTCCATGATGAATGGAATGAATTGAAAATTCAGAATTTGTCATGGGAATTATATGAACCTGCTTTGTTCACTGACTCATTTGGCGTGAATGCAGCATTTTTAGTCCTGACTTAGTTGGGGAAAAAGTAACATTTGTCTTTGATATTGCAGAAGGAGAAAGAGACTTCCTGTTAAGTCTATGCAGAAGATGGTTTCTTGCAAGTATGTTTAGAAAGAACTACAATCAGATTTGCATTCGGGAATATGGAAAAAATAGTAAAAACAATACCATATATATGAATGCCTTGAGCATTCACACATCTAGTCAGGTGAAATCTTACAAATTACAGCGGAGACATCGCGCTGTCGGCTGAGACGAACTGGGAGAGCATTTATATGGCGCACAGTGTGCGACGCAATAATATGTGACGTAATGTAGATGCGACATCATGTCAGGGAAGGCAGGATATGACGTATCAGGAAGTCCAAAATGTAAACAAAGATTAGAAAGCGATGTTTAAAGATGTTCGTATAGCGAATTACCCCAACAGTTTATGTCACTGGATCATCTATTCTAGAGTGTAAGACCAATCATACAGTATTGCAATTTTTTGGGGGACTTAAAAGACTACCGTAGATTCAAATCATGCCCTTGTTAAATGGCCTTATATGAGATGTAACATATAGCAACGAGTACAATTTTCTTATAATTTTCTACTTGTCTCAAATTGTTTTGTTGTTATCAAAAAAAAAACCTTCCTTACAAATTTGGTGGACCCCGAGGATATGCACAGATCTTTTTTATGACTCCAAATGTATCCAAATTAATGCAATAATATATTTACTATCAAACTCCAGTAGTTAAATTCAAACCTCACAGGAGTCTCTCAATTTTTAAGCTGCACAGCGATTTCCAAATCATGTTTTTTGCACTCCTGCTTGTACTTCCCTTTAAAAAATTGCTCATCAATAGCCATTTTAAAAATATTTTTAATTGTGTTTATTTCAGAATATTGGTAGAAGAATAACAATAAAAATTGGCTGCGCCAAAACTGGTAGCGGCTTTCCTTGCAGCACAACATATGCAAAATAGTCTGTAGACATATTTTATTAAGGGACTGCTGGGCAATGCAGGCATCATTGCTGATGTTCATTTTTAATGGTCCAGTGCAATCGCTGTGTTTTGCACAAACAGAAAAAAACACACATATGCAGGTGGCTTTTCACACTCATTCAAATTCAGCTGTGGTCCACCCGAACCAGCGGGCTGCAAAAGGCGTGTGAGGATGGAATTCATGCTGCTGATACACTCCATATGGCTGCCATAGCAACAAGCTCTGAAGCAATTAAACATGTTTCCTCATCAAAGCGCTCTTTCTCTGTCTCCCTATCAAGTCCAAAAAAGTGAGCTCGGAACCCTCTACCAAGGAATGAATCGAAGTATGCAAGGGAGACTTTGAATCCATCCATTGTCATCCATCTCCCAGGGCTGCAATTGGTTCTCACATTGCCATCTTCAGTCAACTGAGATAAACACCAAACTTGCAAACCACACCTGCTATTTTTTTTTTTTTTGTTTTTTTTTGTTTTGTTTTTGGGGGGGTGGCACTGACATGTCTGTTTTGCTGTACGGCAGAGGGTATATTACGAATGAAATGGCAAATCCCTGAGATGGATGAAGACTAATGGGGAGAGAGGCTTAATTGCTATTCCACAAACATCAACCAGCACACTGCATTTGACTAGTATGGACACAGATTATATTATGCAAAGATTTTCTCTTCATTAATTTAACCTTGGAAAAGCGATGAGCCAGCAGGTTTACAAAACAATTGTTGTAATTGGGTTTGGATCCTTGATGTTGTGTCATTGCACCTTCATTTTGTCACCGTGCAGATGTGGGAGTTATTTCATTTTTCACAGGTTTAATGTGCTTGCCACTGTCGTATCAAGCCTTGCTATCTGGTGTTACTTGATTTGTGCCATTCACTGTTAGTTGGGTGATTTTAGATTGTATTCCATGTTTTGATTGATTCTGGGTCCAAACTCAGCTCTTCTTGTCACAAGCCAGAGGGCACTGACATGTCTGTTTTGCTGTACGGGAGAGGGCATATTACAAATGAAATGGCAAATCCCTGAGATGGATGAAGACTAATGGGTAGAGAGGCTCCATTGCCATTCCACAAACATCAACCAGCACACTGCATTTGACTAGTATGGACACAGATTATATTATCACCTTACTAGGTAGACATCAACATTAAATTTACTCGCGATGACATTAAAGAGAACCAACTAGCCTTTTTGGATTGTAAAGTAATTATAAAACAGGACAGAGGGCTAAAAACAAAAGTCTTTAGGAAGGCTACACACACTGACCAATACTTACTTTTCAATTCTAACCAGCCTCTACAACACAAACTAGAAATTATCAGAACCCTCCAGCATATGGCTAAAGAAAATCAGTCAAAACATATCAGGAGAGCTCTCACAAACTGTGGGTACCCTCAGTAGTCGCTTAACAAATGTCAGAGAGAAAGAAGAGAGAATGAAACCAAAAACTCAGAAGATGCAATAAGGAGAGGAGTAGCAGTACCTTACATTGCAGGAGTTTCTGAAAAACTATAAAGAGTCCTTTGGCAACACAAAATTCCTACTTATTACAAACCGATAAACACTTAAAGGCAAAAATTAGTGCATCCAAAAGATTGGCTGCCAAATGAAAAACAAGTAATGTAGTTTATTCAATACATTGTAAGAATGAAAATTGTAAAGAGCAATACATTGGGGAGACTAAACAAATTCTCAAAAAAAGACTGTATCAACATCGCAGGGATAATACAAGTGGGCCTCAATCAGCAGTACATATGCACCTAAAAGCTAGCAACCACTCTTTTGACGGCAATGAGGTCAAAATCTGAGCAAAAGAACATAGATGGTTTGAAAGGGGAGTAAAAGAAGCGATTTTCATAAAACAGCTAAATCCTTCACTAAATCGATATGGTGGTGTGAGGTTCAATTTGGATTGTTCGTACAACAGCCTGTTTAGGCAACATAGGAGTAGTAATGCTTATGAGGTGATACCGGAGGAAGTGGGGCAATCAGGCCAGTCGTTAGTCAGGATATATATAGAGGGCTTAGGGCCTATACTACCAGTAAGACTTTAGTTCACTGAAGAAGCATCTTGGAGAAGAAGTGAAACGTCCGACACCTTCAAAGAAGTACAGATGACGGCTGAAGAAACCTTTTCATCGATGGACCACTCCTGTACGACTGAGAGCTTACACAGACGTATTCGTGTCACAGTTACAGGAATTAGGTTGCTTCAAAACCTTACATCCCACGTGAAAAAAAAAAAAAAAAAAAAAAAAAAACGCCTTTGCACTGAGCAGTAGAATCCCATCTCCACATTTTGGGTTCCATTTTAGTGCCCTCAGTGTAAAATCTGGTGCATGGTCATTTTCATGCTAGGGCACATCCAGGCTGCATGTGTAACTGAAAATTTGTTAAGAGAAAGTCGGCGAGTAGCAGGTCAAATTTGTAGCATGTGTGGTGTCAAGGTGCAAGCTTACAGGTTCTGACTTCTGGGGTAGTGTGTGGTAGTTTTCATTGTATTTCATAAATGACAGGAGTGTATATCTATTCAGCTAAATCATTTCAGAAGTAAAGTAATTTAAAATATATCAATATCTTATCCTGTATGTATTCTTAAAAGAACTCCTCTTACTACAGCACAGTTGTGGGAATTTAAGGGTTCTATCCCACATGGATGCCGGACAATGCACACTTTCCAAAATGTAATTTTACATCATCCACAAATGAAGATCTCCTTGCAATTAATTCATTTTAAATCCTGTATACTTGATACATGACCAATGCCTGTACTCCAGAAAGTCATTCGACCATGGGTAGCACGTGCCTTCCTGTGCTGAATTTACAGGAAATAAGAGGAGCCATTTCCATTTCATGGCATATAAGTCAACTGTGTATCCTCCCACAATGGCACAAACACCACTTTCTATGTGCTCTTGTGAAAAAAAAAAAAGTAATCTCGATCCGTGGCGTTACACTACAATTGCACCACACAAGGAAATAGGGACCTCAGAGCTCCATTTCTTATAAAAGGACAATCTTGTTACGATTCTAATGTGAGGAGTAAAGAGGGAGGTGGGACGACGCTTGGTACATTTTGTTTGGCCCAACTGAGCTATTAATAATACAGGGTAAATGGCTTCAATAATGATTTTAGCTTTCTTCTCTTCCACTGTTGTTTAAATGTGTGAATTGTCACATGAAAATATGTGAGCTGAGGTAAATTGAAAAAGTTGATTGAAAAATAGTGATGGTTGACATTTCGGTTGCTTGGATGATGGTTGACATTTCTGTTGCTTGGATAATGGCACCGATAATGGCTTTTTTGATGTAGAAATGACGCACACTATTATGTTTGAGCACTCGAGCCATTTTGTTTTGCTCAATTACTCATACAATCCAAACACACATTTTCAGAAAAAAAACTGCAACCTCTGCAAACCTATGCAAATACAATGACAAATCTCAAATATTAGTTCCCAGTCTATCCTTTCTGAGGGTGCTACTCCACCTTCATCTTTTTTCCCTTCCCCGCCAAACAAGGTGAATATTATACCTAGATGTATATTACTCAATCAGTTAAACATCTGATTTAAACTTCACCAATGACTGCATGACGGATCCTGATGATTAAAAACAAAAACAACGTCACTATGCTGGTTCCAAATTCCAAATCAGTATGTTTAATTAAACAAGAACATTCATTGTTAAAATGCTCATTAAAAACAAATACATTTTTATTGAAGAACCAATGCCAAGCACCTTGCTGCAGATTCTTCATGATTGTATTGGATTGGATTGCTTTTATTTGTCTCGCAGTGCTGCTGTGAAATTTACTTTTCACAGCAGCAAAGTTATGAAAAATGATGTTTTATTTAAAAAGATTAGCCATCTACGTATATGTTGCCCAAAGTTGGTCAAAACTTTCACCTGACATTCTGAATAATAAACAGGATGAGATAGGGACCAATATCGTGAAAAATGTGCACAATATAAATTGATTTTGAGTACATCAATGGCGCGGGTTAGGAAATGCACATGATTAAACCGTTAACACTAATCATTGGGCAAGACAGAGCTCTCTACTTTTACTGTCATCTAACATTTTTTCTTTGATTTTTTTTTCTCGCCAAAAGTGAAGGTTAAACACTGTATCCATCAGCCAATAGCGTCTTTGATAAGCTCGGCTATCGGCTCCGAAACACTATCACTGCTCAGACAGCAAGCTTGTCCTTCCACATCGGACACTTTCCTCTTTAAGAAAGAGCATATTGGTCATTGGCAAACAAGAATACCGGTGTACAAGCAGACAAAATAAGCACAAAGAGAATGTGAAATGATAAAAACACATAGCGGTGAGTCAACATGTGTTATCTTTGTGCCGCAGCTGCTCACATTCAATACATTAAAGTTCAGTTTGAACATATGGATGTGTGTGTTTGCTTTGAGCCTCATGAATGGCTTCGAAGAGGGGGTGTTCAATCAGGACTGACGACAATGAAGGTGCGCTGGCCTGCTTGTATGATAGCATATCCATCTCTTTTTTCTGATCCATGTATCTTCACAAGAGTCGCTGAACTGGTTGCCAGCCAATCGCAGGGGGTACAAAGACAAATAAATTCAGCTCACAATCTCACTTGGGGACAATTCATAGCTTTCCATTTACATGCCATGCAAGTTTTTGGAATGTAGGAAGAATCTGGGGTACCTGGAGAAAACCCACGCAGGCACGGGTAGTCATGCAGAGGTGGAATCGAACCCTGCACCACTGCACTGTGAGGCGTAAATACTTAACCGTCAAACACTGTGGTGACGTTGCAAATATACATTTTCAATGTTTTTATGTTATGAAGTTTGAACTACTTGCGCTTATGATTGCCAATATAATAATAATGAGAAAAAAAATAAGGACATGAATAAGAGCAAGCTACTGCTTAAATTTGGGGGGGGGGAATAATTTTATTTTTTGGTCTATTTTATGTCACTATAAGAGATGATGTAGCATCAGAGTGAAATGATTATTACTGTTATTTTTTAATCCCAAATTTCACCCTAGCAGTGGTTAAGAGCAGGCTTGTCGAATAAGTGTAAAATAGTCAGCAGAGACCTACTGGAAAACCTGGTGAGTCTCCCACCTTGGCAGTGTTGACATGGCCATTTTAAAGGACAACCGACGTCTCCGGACAAGTTTTGTCCATCATTTGGAAAATGGCTTCAAATGACTTCTACCGTGCGGATTTTACAAAGATTCCACCGCA